>NC_056743.1:1204110687-1204113187 GCF_019279795.1 Protopterus annectens | reverse complement strand
ATAAGGAGTTGTAACAGATAGGTGCCCTGGCACAGGTCTAAAGTTAGTTGTGAAGATAGTAATAATATTAGGGTGACTAAAGCTTTAGGGGTGATGCACCCAAACTGAGCAGCTTTACTGGACTGCTAGTACCAAGTTGAGGATAGTGTCATTCCCAGTGACTGGCTTAGTATTCTTGGCATGCTAATGATATCTTCAAGGGTGTAATACGTGAAGGTCATGTAAGTGAAAGGAAGTTGTATGGGGTCCCAATGGATGTTGAAAGTTACCTAAAATGATGACTTGATGCATGTACATTTGTCAGAGTATATTAGATAGGATGGTATCACTTTTTTGATAGGGCCTGTTGGGGGAAAGGGGGAGGTTGCACATGAGAAATACCTAAACAGTAAGTTTTTTACTTGTTATGTATATATAGAGAAACCACATAAGATCTTGCAGTGTGAGTCAGGAGATACGGATAAGAGATGGGAATTAACTGTAGTGAATATGAGGACTAGGACAATCTGGGGATGGTAACGTTGTTTAGGCCTTTTTTTGATTTGCATAGGTAAAGTAAACATAATTAGTCCTAGCCTAAAGTAAACCTTTTCACCTAACATTTTAAAATACTGTTGCAAGAGATAATTATTTATATTTGTCACTATAGGGACCGAAATGGAGGCTGAGGCTGAGATAATGGTGTGTAACTTCATTAGTTACTTGGAGTTTTTAAACATAAATGTAACTGCCAGCAGGAAAGGTGGGACTGTTGGAGATGAGTAAAATCAGGCTGCTGCAAAGGTTGTTTTTGTTAAAAAACAGTTTATGCCCCAAAAAATGAAAAAAAAACAGCTTGTGCCCATGCATGTGTTTAACGGGGGACTGAACATGTTTTGCCTTTTGACTACAAACTACTGGGGGGTTATCAACAGTACCACTGACAAATGTGTGGGCAATAATGTTATAGTGCATGGTGCTTCACAATTATGCTCAGAAATCAGGAAAAAGATATCTGATTCACAGGCGTAGTGAGATAAAGCCCTAATTGTGGATAAGATGACCTGGGTTCCACAAGCTGATCAGGTGACTGATGGAGCAGCAGCGAGGGATGGACACTTGTTGGTGATGCTCCCTAAGGAGAGGCATGGCCCAAAGAGAGAGAAGTTGCCTTTGGATACAACCAGTGAGTATGGGGGAGCGAGGAAAGGTAAAAGTGAGTACTGCATATAAAACAACCCCGCACCAGAAAAAAATCACAGATGGACAACCCCCCATGACATCCTTAAGATCACAATTGACACTAACAACACAATAGCAGTCCAGAGGGGGTAAGAGAATGCTGGTAGACGTGTTGTAGATATGAAGCACTGGGGGCCAGGTGGTATAAATGAAATCCGAGGGACCAAAAAAAAAAAAAAAGAAAAAAGAAATTGCGGGAAAGACAGGATTATTAAGCACTTCCCTGGCTTCAGCTGCAGACCATTAACAATGGTCAGCAGGCTCCTCAGAAGAGCAGGGAGAAGCACAAAGAGGTTTAAAAAACTGTTAATACTTCATTTAACATCTGAAGTATTAGAGTGTTTAACAGGTTATTAACATTCTTTGTCTTTATTGCTGCTCTTCTGTGGTGTCAGCAGTCTGTGTGACAGAGTTCCATGTGTTACAGCTTTCAGAGCTGTAAGATACTGAGAGCTCCTACATTTTAGTCTATACCTACTGTAGTACATGGCAGCAGGTAAAGCTCCATGAGCTACAGAGAATTATAATCAGGGCACCTGTGTCTCGACCCATAACAAAATAGTTCTGATAGGAGACCCAACCCAATCATTATCATCTATATGTAGATCTGACTGAATGTATGCATGGGATATAGTTTTTAATTATTTAAATAGCCTTTTAACTGGGATAGAACACACTGATCCCTGTGGACCATTTTCAATCTCTGTCTAGGATTACAAGAATAAAGACAGTTTTAAGAAATGAATAGTATAACGTTAATTCAAAACAAAATTAACAATAAATGATTGCCATTATGATATGTCTGATGTATTACATTACATAACTAGGTAAGTTCACAAAAGTGAGGATATGAATAGAATAACACATTATTTACAAAATGTACCTTGTACTGGAAGAAAAAAGGGGAGGGCATGTCCGTGGATATTTGCTCATATGCTGACCAGGGACAGTTTGTTTGGAATCAGCTGCCACAGTGGCTGAGGAGTTCCCCACTATGCACTTTGAAGAAGTCTCTTAAATCACAGCTTTTTGACTTACATTTTGTAGTGCGAAATTTATTGTGGATTTCCTTTCTTTAGAGCTAATGTATTGATTCCAGTGTATGACCTAAAGTTTATAGCTTTTGTTTTCTTTATAACTATTTGAATAAATTTGGAACTGATATTTCCCACTAGGATTGCTGTCATCCAGGTGCAGTACTTTCCATTTGGAGCAATTGATCTTTAACTGTCTTCTGTTCAGCCTTTCCCTACCCTTTCTTTAGACTCTCCCTCATCCC
>NC_056743.1:1204013187-1204105687 GCF_019279795.1 Protopterus annectens | reverse complement strand
CAGTTAGCCTAGTACTAATCTATGAACCTATGAACATTTCTACCCAGGACCTTGGAATCTCCCAGTCTGTTCCCGGAAGATTCAGATCTCTCATGATTACAGTCCTTTTTTCTCCTATCTGACTCCTTTATTCTCACTTCCATGTTCTCATCCTTGATGTATATAGGGGTTAATATACTGTATCAAGCTGCTAGCATTTCCCTTTCCTCCATCTCAGCCTCTTCATGCTTACGCTAGTCTCTTTCACTGCCTGCTCCCTTGGCCCTTTCATGGAATGGTGTTTTTCCTCATGTCTGACTACATGTCTAATTCCCACCTTCATCTCTGTTGCTACTCCACCTCCATTCCTCCCTTCACTTTCATTCATGTACAATCTATAGCCAGTCATGTTTATGCCCCGTCCTTTTTTGTCAATGGCTTATGTTTCTATGATAAAAACAATGTCCGTCCTGCCCTCCTGCATCACTGTCTATAAATCCCCACCTTGTTACCTAGACTCTTTCCACTCATAATAATACACCCCAATAAAGCTCTGAAGCATATTTGTGTATTTACCTGCTAGATGTTTTGGCCCCTTTTTCATTCTTTCTACTGATTATCTGTCTCCCGTTTTGTAACTGTAACATGGCTACTCCACTTACATCTTGGTTAAAAGTGCAATCATTGAGATGTACATTCCAAATCTAGCCTTTTGGGCAAAGAGGGACACTGTCCCTGGCATAGGGCTGGTCTTTCTTCCCCATTTTCCTTACTCCCCTGCCAGTCCAAATCCTTCTTCCTTGTCCACCACCATAATCAGTCATAATAGTCCCTCTCCTTCCTCGGGGTACCAGGCATGCGAAAGGTGATAGTTCAAAGAATGATACCTCCATCCTCCTGCCTGGCATCTATCTGTCACCACACTGGTCCTACTTTCTATTTCCCCCGATTTTCCCTCTGAAAGATCATTGATATTTACATGCATGAAAACCTGCATCCACTTTTCTCCTTTGGAGACTACCTCTGTGACCGCCCTCCCACGTCTTGCTTAGTTTAAGCCCTGAGACTGGTTTCACAGTAATCTAGTATCCACTGACTTACTTTCTAAGATTCTGTATACCCTTGATGACTAATTTCCAGTCAGCAAAACCCTCTTCTCTCTTCCCTACACCTTCTGTCTCCTGTGCTCTATGTCTGGACCCATCCTGTTTGCAATGTTTCTCCTCCTGCTCCACTACTCAGAGTCCTCTTCCCTGTCTGTTCTGGTCACCACACTCCATGTGATCCCCTTTCCATCCATCCTGCAGTATTCCTACAAGCCCCTTTCCACTGTTCTGTCTCTTTCACCCTCTTTGCCTTCCATCTGGCTGACTGACCCCCCCCCTGCCCACTTCCCTCTTGCTCCCTTCCTAATGTTGGTCCCTACAAGGCCGCCTCTGGCTCTGTCTTTTCTTCAGTGTTTATCACTGCTCTCCCAATGTATGCTTCTAGTGCTGCTTCCTTCTAATTGTCTTAACTTCTTTACTTTCAGACTAAATGTAAAATGCATGCACTTAACAAGGCCTAATGTAATACTGTAGTATTTCTGGCTGTCACAATGCTGTATAGAATGGATTTTGGCTGTGTTTTAGGCTTTTGATTGTTTACATTAAGATTAAATTTAATGCACTTCATTGCTGCCGAATGTAACCCTGTGGTATTTCAGGCAATTACAATGGTCTATGCAATGAGTTTCAGTGGTGTTTAAGGCTACTTTGTTTGCTTTCGTTCAGACTAAATGTACCTTATGTGCACTTTATCATAATGATTGTAATCCTATGGTATGCCCAGGCTATTAAAATGAACAGAAGACATTATTGAAAAAAGGCAAGAAGTGAAGAATGTAATATATTTAAAATCTCACAAGTACAGTAATAAACACTAATATCGCTGAACTTTTACCGCCAGCATTATAGACAAAGTAAAAAAAAAAAATAATAACCATAGGAGAAATGCCTCAAATTAGGGGCAGTTTTTAAATGCTGGTATAATTAACTTAGGACTTCTCAAAGTAACCTCCAGTTTTAAGAAGGATGGAGCAAAAATTTAACAAGACATTAGGGGTGTCCCTCCAAAATCAGTTTACGTGCATACACGCATGCAGGAATCAGGAAACTCTCCAGCGAGTTCCCCAGCGAGTATCGCCTCTTCACAAGGGAATGAGGGGAATTTAACCATGCTCATGGAATTACTCACGCAAAAAATGGACCGGCTGTCCGAGCAGGTCAGTGCTATTACCCGCTCCCAAGAAGAAATGCAGGAGAGGGAGAAAATGACCCGCGTAGTAACACCAGGTTCACAACCAGCACAAAACAGTGGAACTATGAGTGGACCTTCTCAAACAGGAGGCCATAACCTAACAGGAAGTAACAACCATGGTGAGCGATCACCGGTAGACCAGAGAGGTAACCACGGCAATGTTGCTCAAACCCGTACCGGAGAACAAGTGATTGGACTTGCACAAAGCCTCAGTAACACCGGCACAACACCAGCCCTGGATGTATGGGTTCATAGGGAATTTTATTTTAACAACGGAGGTATGACAGTGAACCCTGCTAACCAAGAGGAGGTAAGCAACGATTTATCAACAAGATTGACTATGTTTGACAACAAACTTTTTAAGGTACGGAAGTTGCAACTTGAAGTTGCTTACTTCCGTGAATGCATAAAATTAAAAATAGTGCCGAAGGGACTGAGATTATGGCAATTCCCTGCAGGACTTGTGGAAGGTACGACCTTCCACAATGTGTTATTAACAATGTTTGACAGACATGGACTGGAGCTGTTAGGCTTATTTTGTGAACAGTACCAGTTAATGATAGATGGTCTACTAAGTGAAATAGACGTACTGGACAGTGGGATAAAGGAGGACATTAACTTTGGAAGATACCAGTTCGAATATGAGAGATGCTTTAAAAGCATCGATGAACACCTCAGTAGATTAAATTTAACAAAGAACAAAAAAATAACCAGAGATTTAAATGACTATAGACTGGGGAAAGCATATCCAAAGCCGCCTGTGCACAATATTAGTAATACTCTAACGACAGGGGACTCAGGTGTGAATATTGGAGCTGCTGGAACAATGAAGGGTAATTCAAGGAATCTAAATGAGGATCAATGGGACCAGGACATGGAGTACAGTGGTCAGGGTACCAGTTTTGAGACCAGGAGGAGCGAAAGAATAGTGAACCAAAATAAAAATAAAAATAAAAACACCAATACGAGCTCCAACACTGACAATGAGTCTAACTTTAATGGCAATAATCAGGGTGGAAATTTTCGCCCAGCAGCCTCTTACACTCGGAGACAGAACAACAACAAAGGAAGGGGGGCCAGGAGGAAAAGGTGGTGAAATCGACGTACAACGAGGACAACTTTGAACCCCCAAATGATGGTGGCAGGATTTTACTAAATGCGAGTGGTGATTTCAAAGTGTTTAACTACTCTAACTATAACATCAGTAATGAGACAGTCGAACTACTATCTAAGGGTCATACCTTTGTACCCTCCCGCCATTTCGACTTGGCTAACACCCTAATTGACTTGAAACTTTTTACCAGAAAACTCAACTTATTATACCTCATGGGGAATGATCTAAACAGACAATCCCAGTTTTATGTATCCAGTGTCTTCAATCCCCCATTACACCCGACTCTTGCAATTTTTGAGAGGGCAATGGAATTAGACTTGAGGAACATTAGGAATCAAAATCTTAAACATGGTTTTAACAACCACAACATAACCATGGAGGAAAGACAGAAACTACAGTTCCTCAGAGAAGCCCCAGTCCGGTTAATGAAGCCAGACAAGGGCGGTGGCATCACTATTATGACCTGTGATGATTATAATTCCAGAATGCACCAGATTCTTAATGGGGAAGCATATTCTACATCATCTATAAGTGAGATGAACACAGCACACAACAGGATCAAGGGTTTTATCGAAGAGTTGTATATTGAAGCACGTATCGACAGGGAAACATATAGCTACATGCAGCAAGTATCACCTAGAATTCCGTTATTGTTCGGAATTCCAAAAATTCATAAGAACATCAACAACCCACCAATGCGACCTCTAGTAGACGGGAGGAACAGTATTACATACACCTGTGCCAAGGTGTTGGACAGGATCTTACAGAAATATGTGGCTATGGAAAGGCAAATTACTAAAGATTCTTGGTCCTTCCTCAGTTCCATTAACACCTTGGAATTCCACCCCAATTGTCTACTAGTTACTATTGATGTGAAGGATCTTTATTCTTCCATCCCTCACAATATAGCAGTAGACTGGGTTCCAACTATGCTGAGGCTACTGGGAGCATCTGATGAAGAAAGTAAATTGGTGGGAGAGTTGATTGATGTAGTTCTCTCTTATAATTTTATTAAATTTGAGAGAGAACTATATCATCAAAAAATAGGAATAGCCATGGGCTCCCCATGTGGGGGGAGCATAGCAAATCTAGTCATGGCATCCTGGGAGAGATCTTTCTTATTGAATGAAGGTCGATATAGCTCTAAACTACTCTTCTACACCAGATACCTTGACGACATGTTTGTGATGTTTGATGGTACTCACACTGATATTGAGGACTTCATGGGATACCTGAATAATTCTACAAACTTTCTTTCTTTCACTTATCGCTTTGATAGTGAGAGGATTGATTATTTAGATGTTGACCTCAGGAAAGACCACATCAAGAATATCTGGGTTTCCAAGATCCATCGGAAGGAGACCTATTCCAACTCCTTCCTACACTATTCTAGCTGCCACCCTAAACACCACAAGAAATCAGTGGTAAAGGGTCAATTAGTAAGGGCAGCTAGAATGGTAACGTATGATGAGGAATTCACTGAAGAATGTGAAACTTTGTTTCAGTTCTTCGTGAAGAGGGATTACCCCACGATTTTCTCTACGAGATCTTGGACGAAGTCACAATGAAAAGAACTATGAAGGTATACGTACCACTTTTAAATGATAGTGGTTTGAAGCAAGGGGTGTCAGTGGTCCAGGATGGCAACACTCCTAATGGGATGAACTTCATGGCCAGTTTCTGTTGCACATTTAACTTAGATTCCCACACAATTTTTAAGATCACTCTAAAAAACTGGGATTTTCTATCCTATGATGCTGAGTTGAAGAATAAACTTCTGACTAAACCAAAATTGGTCTACAAAAGGGGTAGTAACTTAAAAGAACTACTTGAGGGTAGTAAACAGACATACACAACAAGGAAAGGCATGAGTAAATGTAACATGTGTAAATACTGTAAGGTCATTGACGAAGGTTGTAGTTTTGAAATAGGTGAGTGGAAATTTAAAACACACCACAAATTCAACTGTAACAGCAAACAAGTGGTGTATTTGGCTAAGTGTTGCTTCTGTCCGGCCTTCTACATTGGGAAGACGGACAGAAAATTGAATGAAAGGATTTATGAACACCTCTACAGTATCAGGAGTAATAAACTAACTAATGCCCTGGCCAGACACATTAATGATCATCCAGGACACGAGTTCAAATTTAGGGCCATAGACCAACAGGTTAGTGATGGAAGGGGTGGTTATGATTCCCTAAAACTCGAAAGGAAAGAGCTCCTCTGGCAACTCAGGGTGAACGCAAACCAGAGACCTGGTATAAACGAAATGTGTTCGATCCAGTGTATATTGAGGCTTAAGAATTTAGAGAGATAGTGTACCTCTCTCTAAAAGTCACTTAGCCATTAGTTTATGGTGCTTTACTAAAACTGTTACTAAAACTGTTACTATAGCTTTTTACTCACTCACTATTCATTACCTGCACATGTTTGACATAGTGTACCTCTCTCTAAAAGTCACTTAGCCATTAGTTTATGGTACTTTACCAAAATTGTTACTAAAACTGTTACTATAGCTTTTTACTCACTCACCATTCCTTATTTGCACATGTTTGAACTCCCAGGCTTTACTACACCCTTATTATACCACAATTTCGAGTAGATATTGAGTTTTATTATGAACTTTACCACGAGTTTTATTCGTGTGTCTAGGTGCTTATTTGGTTGGTTAACTAATACTGGTCCAGTCGAACTTTAATGTTAGCATCTTTTTTACACTTGAACAATAGCAAGAACTAACAACAGTCCATGTTGGGCACCATTCTACTTCCCCACCTGTCTGTCATTCTCCATGCAGAAGTCCGGGTGACTATTATAATTATAATTTTGTTAGACAGTTGAGTGTGTTAACCCACCATTGTTAGTCACAAAGGGGGTAGGTACTTAGGTGTTTCAGGAACAGGCAGGTTCTGGTATTACCGTACAACACCACTACTCCCATTTTATACAGTTTGTATTGGTGCACGGTTTAGTGCAAAGAGATGGGTTAATGGCCTGTTTAGGTTTTATACACCAACATTTGTATATTTACTTTCTATATATCTTTTATATATATTTTTTTAAAAAATTGGGTATATTGGTACATTTGAAAACTAGTAACCTATTGAAAGAGGGACGCCTTTTTATAGGCGTAAATATTATTGTAAGTGTACCCTCACCGTAAGTAAATTATAGGTTAATATATCCTTTACATTCTATTTTTAATTTGATACTTGAAAAGTTTTTAATAGTTTTAAACATGGTCTTATCTGTCGTGTTTTGATGTTTGAGCACATATTTGTGAATGTTCGGTTCAGCTCTTTATTTCAACAAGTTGGACTGGATATTCCTTTCCTTTCTTGCTAACAGTTTATTATGTGTTTCACAGGTTTATCTAATGAATGAACAAGTGTTAATTGATGGGTGTTTAAAGGTAAACCCCTTTGAGAGTTTCACTGTTTTTGCTTTGAAGAAGTTTAGTACAAACTTGTCGAAAATTGTATGTTATTAATCGCACTTCAGTTTTTATTTAATAAAAGGCAGCTTACAACAGCTACTCCGTTGAGAGCGTCCTGTTTCCTACAGTGTTCGTATTTAGTCTTTCTTCGTTCATCAACCTCCAGTTTTAAGAAGGATGGAGCAAAAATTTAACAAGACATTAGGGGTGTCCCTCCAAAATCAGTTTACGTGCATACACGCATGCATGTTTGTATACGTGTGTGTGTGTGTGTGTGTGTGTGTGTGTGTGTGTGTGTGTGTGTGTATGCATATGTATGTGTGTGTGTGTGTGTGTGTGTGTGTGTGTGTGTGTGTGTGTGTGTGTGTGTGTATGCATATGTATGTGTGTGTGTGTGTGTGTGTATGCATATGTGTGTGTGTGTGTGTGTGTGTGTGTGTGTGTGTGTGTGTGTGTGTGTGTGTGTGTGTGTGTGTGTGTGTGTGTGTGTGTGTGTGTGTGTGTGTGTGTGTGTGTGTGTGTGCACATACCAGTATGGACATATGCATGTGTGCCTGCTTGTTCATGTCTATATTTGTATGTGTGTGGCACATCTTGGCATTGCTATTACGCCACATCTGACTCCTATAGTGACCTCATGAGCAGCAGCCACCATCCACAGAGTTTACAAGGTAAGTAAGAAATGGAAGCAAATTGCCATGCCATAAATTTCATCTGTATTGCACACACTCTGCACACAAACCTATGCACAATTTGGAGCCACCAGTCTGCCTATACCATATCCTTGGGAAATTGAAATACCTGGACAAAACCCTTGTTAACACAGGGAAAATATGCAGATTACCTACAGAAGGCAGTCTAGCTGAGAAGTGACTTGGAGAATATCTTGCTGTGCGGAGACAAAGCTACTCACTCAGCCACTATGCCACACACATTGTAGGCAGTGACCCTTATATTTATCCAAGTTGAACTGGCCAGAATTCATGAAGGGTACTGGCCCATAGGTTTAGTGCAGTTTCTGTGGCTCTGGCTACAGTTTGGATATTAGCCCTATTTGCTGTCTTGCACAGCAACTCATATATATATATATATATATATATATATATAGAGAGAGTGAGAGAGAGAGAGAGAGAGAGAAAGATATATATATATATATATATATATATATATATTGCAGTTTCTCTAATTCTGTTATAATGCAGCTATTAGTACTTGTTGACTTCAAGATTGCTGTCTTTGTAATTACTACTTTGTAACTGGCTTTGATATGACTTCAGGCCTAATATGTATCATGAGTAATGGATGGTACTGATGTACATTCTAATACTATTCCAACTCTGGCAATTGCTAACTTCACATTTATTACCCTGCTTTCAACACTGCTTCATTCAGCAGCAACATACACACTTTTTTGCTTTTTTAACTTGTTTGTTGCTCCTCATCCAAATCAACTCGAACAGGCCTTTTTCTAAGCTTCTAGCCCCACATTCATGGCCATGCAGTGGGAGTTTTGCCCCCTACAAAATAAAGTTATCAATGGTTTGCCTCCTAAGTTAGAAAACGTGTAAAGAATGAGGGTTTCCAGCTTACTATTACGTTTTCTTGCACGTAGTAGGAGTGGTAGGTCCTGTATGGACTTGGAAAAGGATACTCAGAGCAGCATATAGTTATAATACTAGGCTGACAGACATTTTAGCTCAGAACATTAAAGTTGTTGGCTGCTAATTAGCTTCATCGTTGAATCCTAGGTTTGATTCCTTCAGTCCTTTTTTTCATTGTTTCCAGGTTGAGAGGTATCATGCATATTTATAGAGCCAACAAATGCAAACCAGATATGGTCCCATTCATGGTTCAACGAACCGGTAATAGTAAAAGAAAAAACACTGCTACACCGCATCATGCTACAGTGGGGATAAGGGAATAAGGTATAGTGTTTCTCCACTGTAGTCTGATTTCAGACTTAGTTTATATAAAGTAGCAGGGTGTGGGGAGCGCAGCCCCCCTGCAAACATGACTTTGTAGTGTTTTTTTTATTTGTTACTATTACCGATTCGTTGAACTGGTAGTCGCAAAAGTGCACTTTTTTTGGCTTGCTTAAACCCGTTAGGGTACTTTTTTCTTTTTTGTAGTTTTATAAGTTCGATGTTTGAAGACATCAACAATATGGTGTCGACCATATGTTGTTCGATGTTTTCAAACATCGATCTTATAATATAGACCTATATATATATATATATATATATATATATATATATATATATATATATATATATATATATATATGTGTGTGTGTATGTGTGTGTGTGTGTGTGTGTGTGTGTGTGTGTGTGTGTGTGTGTGTGTGTGTGTGTGTGTGTGTGTGTGTGTGTAATCTGGCAAACATTTATAATAGTATAAAGCAAAGCTATAAATAAAAGTACTACGCAGAAAGGGGTGGTGGCAGATATTTCTTTCTATATGAGAGTTCATCATATGTTAACCTAAGTTATCAACATAGTAACAACAGCACAGTGTTCAATGCTGCAATCCTCTGTCCTTCATCTGTGAAGCCTGTCCAAAGGCCAGAATATTCCTGAAAAAAATTTTTAAATTTCTTAATAAACTAGAAATACTGAACAATGTACACTAATCCACTTTGATTAATGCAGTGTTATAACTTTTTTGTAACAGCATTACTGTAGACGCCGCAGTGGCCATCTATTGTCCATTCACAACAGTGGAACCAACTGCTATCTTAATCGTGCTGTGCGCTGTGCCAACTTGCATATTGCATTTTCTTGGATTGGACTAAGAAGATGGGTAAGTCAATCATTGCATGTTATCAAGAATATTATAATTTTATATGTATAAATAACCTAAGAAGACATGTTATATCTGTAAGAGATCTTAAAATATTTTTCTGAGGGGGATGTTTGATGTACCTAACACTCTATTAATAATTCACAGTGACAGTTTTAACAAGATGGACAAAGGAATAACAGAACTGTATTTTGTGTCAGAAATGACAGTTAATCATTTCTAATATTGATGAGATTTTCATCTGTCTGATAGTGGATCAAGAATAATAGATAACATGTTAAATGATTTATTAGCAGATGTTAAATAAGACTTCAAAAACTCACCGTGTTTCTTAAATGAAATGGTGCTGAAGGTGAAGGGCAATGTGTGATAAAGTATAACTAAACAGAAAGAGAACTGCCAATTAACACAGAAGGCAACAGGTAAGGCACTTAGAAAAGCAAAGGTGACAAACTGAGAAAAAAAGAACGTAAATTTATTTGAGAAAAAAGATGATAAAAATGTTAGGGAGCAAACAAAGATAAGGATAGCAAAAGGTCAGAAATAGAAGAGTAAAAGCCAGGGTTACTAAATGAATACTTTGATTCATTATTCATGAAGGAAGAGAAGGGGAACTCACCAAGCTTAGCCAGTAGAATGGTCTAGTATAAGGCACTTGATTCAACTTTTTCCACAGAAGGAAGGTTTGTAAATGATCTTTGAAAACTAAGGGTATACAAGGTGATGGGACCATTGGTACATCGATAAGTACTAGGCTACCCTCCCTTGAGCATCATTTTAATCCTTACCCATCCCATGGTCGATAATTATCTATTACCCCTAATGAAACTAACTGGGATTATACCATAGATAATTTGAGGGGACTCATGCATGGGATAAAGCACTTACGAGCTGTCTCTGCCTTTAGTAGTACAGGGGTCAATCCTGGGGTAAACCTTCCATTTCCTATGTGTAGATCTAAGTTGCGCTTGAATATGGACAGGGATCAACTTTCTTTTAAGTGTATGGGGAGCCTGTTCCACAGCAGCAGTATCCTCTGCAGGATATACCTGTCCCTCCAAACTGTTCTACTGATGTTGCAGAAGAAGTTTAGATCTGTAGACAAAGTATTTCTGATAACATTTAACTTGCTGATGTGCAGTAAATCCAACAGTAATAGGTCGAAGTATGCCTTGTATGCCAGACACATCACCTTGTAGCAGTCTGTAGGATACTGAGTACTGTGACAGGGCTTTGAGTTAGTCCATGTAGGCCATGTTGTTTAGGCCTTGTATCCTTTTAGTAAGGTATCTCTGTGGGTATTCCAGTTCTTGCATGTGTCTAGACGGATACATGCCAAATGGGGGATTTTATTTAATGATTGGCCTAATGAGGGCTGAGTATAGGGGCTCAATGATATCCCTAGATCTAGACACAATAATTTTGTTTATAAGCTGTGCAATATAGAAGGACTTTCCTATAACAATAGACACATGTTTGTCAAAAGTTAGATCACTGTCCACTTAAATTCCCAAATCCCGAACAACTGGTTCAGCTCTTAGGGGCGTATTGTCAATGTATTATTTTCCCTGGGGTAGATGACTTCCAAAAGGATACAGTAATGCATTTTTCAACATTAATTTTATTCCATGATTTTGGTACCAGTTATTTATTTGAGACAGATCTTCTTGCAGGATGGCTAAGTCATTTGGGGATTCAGTGACTGTTCATAACTTGCAGTCATCTGTAAATTTAGGCAGCTAGAGCCCTTTTGTATTGGCTTTACTTCAGAAAAGTAGATGTCAAACAGGAGATGTCCCAGCACAGAGCCATGAGAGACTCCATTGCCGCCTGTCTCTTTGTTGAGGTAACTTCCCCTATTTTGATTATCTGCATCCTATCAGTGAGCCTTTTGGCAATCCAGCTGGTGATACAGGGGTTTATTCACAGTTCATTTAGTTTTTCTGCTATGCCTGACTGGGGGAATGTGTCAAAATCTTTGGCCAGGTCAAGGTATGCAGGTTGTACTATTTTGCCTTTATCCATTGCTTCGGTGACCTTTTCAAAAAATTCCACTAGGATGAGTCAGAATTGTTGCTCGTCTTGTATATCTGAAGAAGACAATAAAACTTGGGTGTTTGTTTAAGTACTTTATTACATACAAACACATCAGGATAGATAGCAGGAACATTAAACTTTAACAAACTAATTAACTGAATGACTATTACAATCATGCATGCTCTCTCACTCTGGCTAGTCATTCAAAATGTCACTCTTACTTGCACTTGCTCAGTACTTACATGCATGTGCCTACTGACTGGAAAGCTTCTTAAAGGTATATCACACACACTCTGATCTACATCCTCCCTCTTTACTGAGCTGTCTTGCAGTGCTAATGACATTTGAATAGGCATACAAATTATACAGACAGTAATGAATAAAACAACATTCATGTCCAGGTTGCCTTGTATCTGGAATTAGGTCTGGAAATGCAACCTGATTTTGTAATGCAACAGTTAGGACTGGGTTTAGCAACAGGGACAGTCACTGGTGAATGTTCTGGATTAGGACTCGTGGATATTCTCAGGAACAGGGATATCTACTGGAATGTTCTCTGGAACTGGAACACTGGATAAGTCACTCTGAGAACTACAGTCTTTATTACAGGTAAGATGCTGTAACACTGGCTCGGATATCAGTAACAGATGCTTCCAGTTACACCTAAATTCTATTCTCCTGTGATTCCACAATGTATGATCTTGGCTCTTGACACAAACTTTTCACAAATCCAATCCGAACAAAACCTTTTGCTGTCTGCATCCTCACTATCTCCCCTTCTTATAATGGATTGAGCTGTTTGGTGGTCTAATCATAATAGGAATTCTGGGACAAATGCTTTTTCAGGAGTTGGGCTTTCACTGCTTTGTTGTTCTTAGCACATGGAACCAATAAACTGCTATTGATTGGTAGTGTGGTTCTGGTTTGTCTTGACATAAGTCTCTGGGCAGGTGACCCACGATGATTATCATGAGGAATGTTTCTGAAATTCAGGAGATTTAGAAAAACACTGGTATTGTCTAATTTCAATTTCTCTAACAGCTGTTTTGCACTTTGAATTGCACGTTCAGCCAAGCATTTTGACTGTGGGTATTCAGGACTTTTTGTAATATGAACAAAGTCCCACATTTCAGCAAATCGTTTGAACTGCTGACTTGTAAACTGTGCATTATTGTTAGAAAGGACTCGGTGTGAACTACCATGGACAGAAAAATGTCTCTTCAACTTAGTAATGACAGTATTGGATGTTAGCTTAGGAAGTAAGTCAATCTCGATCCAATTTGAATAGGAGTCTAATAATAGCAAGTAATGTTGACCATTCCACTCAAAGATATCTGTGGCTACCGTCGACCAAGGTAGTTCAGGAATCTGGCTTAACTGAAGTGGTTCTTTTTCTTGACGCGGCTTAGTACTATTGCAAACAGAACAAGCTGAAAGCATTTTCTCAATATCTTTTGACAAAAGAAGGCCAAAATACTAGTCCTCTTACTGTTCTTTTGGTAGACTCGGTTCCTGGCTGACCATGATGTCAGATCTTAATGCACTCTTGTTGCAAGGACTTTGGAACAATCACATTTGAACCTTTCATGATGATACCATTGTCAGACAAACTCTCGTCTCTGTAAGGAAAATACTGTTGCACATCTGGTGGCAAACAAGATTGCTTTGATGGCTATCCCTCGACTTTTAAAGTGGTTGAGCTTCTGAAGAATTGGATCTGAAGCTGTGTGAGTTCTAAGCTCATCAAGACATGTGGAAGAAAAATTTCTCACTTTCATGATTTCAAAATCAGGTTCTGATTTTCACACTGTTCAGTAGTTTTTCTGGGCGATCCGGATAAAGTATCAGCAAGATAAAGGAGTTTGTCTTTTCTGGTCTCATTTGTAAGCATATTTGTGTGCTTTTCTGTAAGCTCATATACCTGACAAATATCTGTGGTCTTATTCAAAGTTAAATCACTGTCTCGAAACAAAATCTTTATCACTGTATCATCTTTAATACCACATACAAGCCTGTCCTTTATCAACTCATCTCTTAGATCACCAAATCTGCACGTTTTTGCCTTATGTCTCAAGTTAGTTATATATGCTGTAAAAGTTTCTACAGGCTTTTGATCTCTTGTGTAAAATAAGTGCCCTTCTATTGTAACATTCATTTGGGGGACACACATTTCTCTAAATCTACATTTTAAGCACTCTAGGTCTTCCCTCATTTCAGCCGGTACCACAATATGGTGGTTCCCCCCTCCCCTGCATACACAGGAGGTGCACACACAAATGAGCGCTCCGATTCAATGGCTTCTGACCTAGCTAAATTAAGCAAAATAAATGCCTTTGTATGTTCGTCTTTGTCAGAAAAAGCAGCCTGGATAAAAATATCATACTCTTGCTCAAACACTCCAAGTTTCTGCAATATTATTATCAAATGCCAGCAGACTTGGTCTGCAAAATCCTTCTGCCATGCCAACAAATTATGTTTAAACACAATGAAAATATGGCCCTTGTAATTATGTATGAATATGCACCCCCACCCCAGGTACTTGTAATAAAATTCAAATGTACAATAAACTCTTCAAAAGACTGTACTTTCTGAAATATAATTTGAAATGGCTGTACTTTGCAAAATAATTGCACTTTAATACTACACAAACTTGCCAACACTTTGCACACTTCAGATACTTTGTTGTTGTTGTCTTTCGGCTTTTCCCAGTTAGGGGTTGCCAAAGCAGAACTCCGGTCCGCTAATGATTGGCAGTAGATTTTGACGAATGCCGAGGTGCCAGCTCAACATTCAACCTTCAACGAAGGCACGTCTATTTACGCATGTCTTTCGAACGCCCACCCAACCATGGGGAGGACATGCAGACTCCACACAGAAGGCACTCCCCGCACTCCAGCCGAGAATTGAATGGGAAAACCTCTTGCTGTGAGGCAACAACGCTACCGCCGCACTTCACATACTTTGAATATCTTTAATGCAAAAAAGTAGCACATAGTGAAAACATACCGTCATTTTCCTTGTTTTATACATTTTATGCAGTTCGGATATTGTTTCAAACGTTTTTGTAATTATTTTGAATATTTTTAATATTTTTATCAATATGAGATTTAGTTTAATTAGAAATTCATTTTGAGAGTTCTGAGTGCTGTTTTATATTTGAGTAAAGAATCATTTAAGGAAGTTTTACTACCTGGAATTCGTTTCTGACCTGTTTGTGAGTCGTTTGAGCAGAAGGGATTATCCACTCCTGTATATTCCTTCAACTTTAACTGTGGACCTCTGGATCTCATTCTGACACCATGTTGCTTGTCTTGTATATCTGAATAACATGATGAGGCATACATGTATTCTCTCACACTGGCTACTCACTCAAAATGGCACTCTTGTTTGCACGGGCTCAGTACTTATATGCACGTGCCTGCTGACTGAAAATCTTCTTAAAGTTATATCACACACTCTGATCTACAAGCATGACTTGCCCTTGAAGAATCCAAACTAATACCAGATGGATTCTCACTGGAATTTTTTGAAGCGGGAAAGTGCTGCCACAAAACATCTTTTTAAAAAATTTGGGACAAGGAGGATTGGGCTCCTGAAGACAGGAAGAGAGAGAGAGAGAGAGGAGCAATATGATTCATTTTCACAATTCTGTGGGCAATACAGAGGCTGGAATAAGCCTTCCTTTATGAACTCAGCTGTACTTAAAGCATACCTCTCTCAACTGTCCAGAAGTTTGCAGAATGTTCAGATTTTTGCCTCAAAATTTCAGTCTGTTCTAATAAACATTTTGGTTTCCTGGCAAATCAGTAGGATGATCCCAGGATTGAAAATAAATAATGTCATACATTTGAGTTTCAGACTTAATATCCTTTAGACAATGCATTTTAATACATACCATGTTATTCTAGCAACTTTCTAAGTTTATAAGATCAATACTTAAAGTCTTGTCTCTATTTATGGGCCGTTGTTCTCCCATTATGTCAGGCTTTGTCTAGATTTCATGAGCTAGGAGGTTGAGAGTTATGGCTTAAAGTCTGGACATCACTGCTGAAAAGTAGAATTTTGTAATATTTGGAAGGCAGTGGGACACTGGACTCAAGGCAGCATGGATTCACACAGGAAGGTTAAACAGAACTAATCTAGCAGTGTTCTTTGACTGGCTAACCAGGGTATTTGTTCAGGAAGGCGTGCACATTATGGTCTGTTTAGTCTTAGACAGGACTTCATAAAATATTAGTATAGATATTGAACAGACTTGGAGTGGGTCCTTGGATGGTATTAAGGATTAAACACTGTGTAGACCAAAGGACACAAAGGTTTATAGTAAAGGAGTTTACTAAGTTGAAAGGATAGCTGCTATGAGAGAGCAATGGGAATCAGTAGTGAGACTGGTTCTTTTAATGTTTTTATAAGTTACTTTTCAGCAGGTCTGGAAGGAAAAGCATCCATTTTTGCTGATGGCGCAAAGTTATACAACAGGGCTAATACACAGAAAGCTATATAAAGGATGAAGAACAAAACTTAATAGCATTGAATGAATGATGTGAGATGTGACATAACTTTACTACAAAAAAGTGCAAGACAATGCATATGAGGGAAAAGACAGGGAAGAAGCATACATTTAGAACGAGATCAGTAACAATAATGTGCAATTAAAGAAATCCAGTTATAAGCCTATGAGATGACATAAGTGTAGACAGAGACCCAGAGTATGAGACAGCAGCACAGAAAGTTGAAATACTGGGATGCATATGAACAGGCTTCCCCTGTCACAAATGACAAGTTACTACCCATTTTTATAGACATTAAGTAGATGTAGATACCATCTAGATTACTGCATACATTTCTGGAGATACCATTTTCTAAACACCTAGGCACATCAGAAGCAGCTCAGAGGAGGGGAGCAAAATGATCTGTACAGGTACCTTACAAATAAGAGGCTAGAAGAGCTTAACATATGTGGCACTGAGGAAATGATGTAGTGGACAGGAGGCCTAGCAAATGGGAGTTCATAGGGTATAAAGGGGAAGTTGTCCTTTAAGGAAAAAAAAAACAATTTGAGAATAAGAGAACAGAGTATAAATATACAAGGAACATTCAGGATAGCTATAAGGAATACCAAAAAGGAGTGCAGTCACACGAAGGAAGATCTCCAAAAAGTTAAAAGGAACTTTTCATTTTACCAAACACTCACAATACACTTCCACATTAATGGTCTTCACTAAAATCGCGTTTTCGTCTCCTCACTGGACTTCATCAGATGCTAATACTAATTAAACATACATATTTATATACCTCTATTAAAACTAATAATCCAATAAAAAAGCTTCAATTAAATTTGAATGCACAAATCAATTCACATTCTGGGCTCATAAATATTCATAAATATTTCTTTCTATAAAATTAAATAAAATAATTTATACATCTTCATGTTCTTATAATTAATTAAAATACTATCAAGTAATAAAGTAATACATCATAAATACTTAATTATATTTTTTTTAAAAATCTTGTTATTATATAATATAAATCTTCATTATAAAGGGAAATACATTTTATAACACAATAGCTCCATCTATTGTTACAAAATTATATTCCAACTAAACTAACATTCATAGTTTAGCTGCCTTAGGAAAATACATTTTATAATACAATGGTTCCATCTATTGGTACAAAATTATATTACAACTAAACTAACATTCATAGTTTAGCTGCCTTTAATTTTAAAAGGGGTAGAATAGACACATGTTCATTAAGACCTGGATGTTTACTTGCTTCTAATGTCAATTGACACCACAACTCTCTATACCCAATAGTATCTTCCCATGGACCCCCTCTAATCCCTTCCTTTATATGTTCAATTACTAAAAAGAGAAATTTGCTTTCTTTACATACCTTTGAATGTTTATATAATGCATTTGTTTCTTTTTCCTTTATTATATCATAGGTATGTTCATACACTCATTTTTTTAAAGTCCTCTCGGTTTTACCTATATAAAAAGATTCACACTTTTCACAGGTAGCTAGGTATACTAAACCCTTCGTCTCACAATTATACATCCCTTTACTACCAATCCATTTCTTTCTACTTTCTATATAGATTTTCTCCTTATTGACCATATAACTACATTGATTACATTTTCCACAAGAATATGTACCCAACTTTTTCACTCCCTTAGTTTTATTTTGACCAACCTTTTTCTGTTCCAAGTAATCTTTTATATTATAAGGATTTCTATATACTACTTTAGGTATACCTTTAGGAAGTCCCCCCAAGTCAGTAAGTGCCATAAACCTTTCCCATTCATTAAAAAAAACAGTCCTAATATTGTTGTTTAAAGCATTAAATTCTAAGGTAAAAGCATGTTGATATTCTTCATTATTAATAAGTACTTTATCTTTTATTTTTTGTTGTTCTCCATCATTTACTTTTTCTCCTAATATAGGGTAAAATTTATCTGCTCTTTTCTTTTCTACCTCTAGCCTAATATTACTAACAAATTCTTTACTATATCCTCTATCTAAAAACATTCTCTCCAACAAATCACATTCCAGTTTAAAGTTCTCAGACTTACTTGTCATTCTCGATCCCCTCACAAATTGCCCTTTTACAATATTCTTTTTGCAATGTGTAGGGTGTGCACTATTATAGTGCAAATAAGAATTACAGTATATCGATTTCCTATATACTTTAGATTTGAATACATTATTACTTTTATAAATTTCTATATCCAAAAATTGTAGCTTATTTTCTGAAACATTATAGGTGAATCTCAAAAAATCAGAAGTCTCTTTAATGTATGTAAAAATTCTTTTAATTTTTCTTCCCCACCTGTCCAAAAGATAACTATATCATCCAGGAACCTCTTATATAGGTTCCAACAAGACTTGAACCTAGAATTGAGAATATATGTTTCTTCCCAATTAGCCAATACTATATTTGCAAATGTAGGTGCACAGGCTGCGCCCATAGCAACGCCTTGGGTTTGTTGAAAAAAGTCCCCATTAAATATTAAAAAATTATTTTTCAAAACTATGTCCATCAGTATAGTGCACGCTACTTTGTCTTTATGGCTCAATATTCTGTCTTGAAACACTTCTTCTTCAAACATTACCATACCTTTTGAACAGGGAATAGAAGAAAAAAGATCCACTATATCTATTGTTCCAAATAAAATATTTTTATCATATATCTCTAAATTAACATTACTTAAAAGGTCCCATGAATCTTTTAAAATAGCTACTTTTTTAGTCCATATATGTTTAGTTTTATTATCAATAAATTTGGCTAGAGGAAATGTCTTAGACCCATCTGCAGACACTATAGGCCTTAATGGTGGATCTTTTGAATTCTTATGTACCTTAGGAATGCCATAAATTACTGGAATTTTAGGTTTATCCACTCTAAGGTAGGAGAGACTATTTCCATCTATAGTCCCTTCATTATACATAGCTTCTAGTTCTATATCTATTCTTTTATAAGCTACCATAATTTCATTCTCGGACACCTCTGTATATTTTACTTCATCTCTAGGAATTTGATTAATTTTCCCTTCATATACTATAGTATCCATAAGAATAGCTCCCCCACCTTTGTCTGGTTTCATTATTCTAATGTTTTTGTTCTCTTTCAATTCATTTAACACTTTATATTCTCCTACATGGAGATTCATATTATACCTAGTTCTCTTATAAACCTTTCTTATTTCATTTTCCATCACATTCTCTAAATTTTTAAGTTGTGGGTGCATAGGGGGATTATATGTAGATGGTTTTGTTAATCTGAAATTATATTCAACTTTGTTCTGAATATCGCCCTTATTAAATATAAATTTCAAATTAATTTTTCTCAGAAATAATTTTAAATCTAAAAGTGTTGAAGTTAAGTCACCTTTTATCTGAGGAATAAATTTAAAGCCTTTTTCCAAAAGACTGAAGTGTTCTTTTTCAAGTACTACCTCACTATAATTATAAATTGTGAATCCATTCAAAGTATTAATAATTCCTCTTTCATCTGATTCCTTATCTATTAAATTAAGGTCCGGGTCAGGGGTACATTTAACTAATATCTCCCTCTCCCCCTTCTCCCCCCTATCATAGGAAAATTTTCATTTTGAGGTCTATAAAAGGGCCTATATTCCTTCTCTATTGGGGGAAATTCCTTGTCATATTCATTTTCATTCCACAATTCTTCTCTGAATTCAGGCTCCACTACCTGTGTCTTTATATAATTTCTATTGTATTTATTATTCTTTTTATTATTAGCATATGCATACATGGCAGGTTTTGGATAACTCACATTATTTTCATAATCTTGCAAGTCCCTTTTCATTTTATCCATTTTTCTAATAATTAATCCTTTACATTTGTCTTCTATATCTCCCCTTATTTTGTAATATTTCTCTCTCTCATTAACAATACCAAACATCAAGTCTTCCTTAATAAGGCCTTTTATTTCATTAATATCTTCTTGTAAGTTAGTTAAAATCCTATTATTTTCCTTTATCATCAACTTTAAAATGTCTAAGCCACTTCTATTAAAAAGTTCAAGCAATTCTTTATGAAATATCGAGCCCAACTGTACATTATTTGGAAATTTACAAATTCTTAAGCCTTTAGGAACAATGTTCCTACTAATGCATTCATTTAAATACGCATTTTCAATAATAAGCATTTTATATTTATACATACTTCTAGATAAATTATCCAACATTTTATTAAATGAATCTCTGTTTGTAAACCCTTTTGGGCCATTGAAGCTTTTTTATTGGATTATTAGTTTTAATAGAGGTATATAAATATGTATGTTTAATTAGTATTAGCATCTGATGAAGTCCAGTGAGGAGACGAAAACGCGATTTTACTGAAGAGCGTTAATGTGGAAGTGTATTGTGCGTGTTTGGTAAAATTAAAAGTTCCTTTTAACTTTTTGGAGATCTTCCTTCGTGTGACTGCACTCCTTTTTGGTATTATTGGTGTTTGTGGAGAGCTGCCGTTTTTCGAATTCATAGATATAAGGAAGCATTATTTCCCAGGAAGTGTGGTAGATCATCATAATACACTCAGAAAGTGTGGCAGAATTCAAGAGCAACTGGAGCAGCCAAAAGTCAGTCCTTAGAAGAAGTGGTGTTGGGGATAAGTTCATTTATTTATTTTATTTATTTGCAGGTAGGCGAAGTGGATCACTAGGGCCTTTTTTCTATCACAATCTTGCCACAGTTACACACAAAAATAATCACATACATTATTAGACAGGCTTGGCAAAAGACATAAGGAGATATAATACTGTATAACAAACTATAATAGTGTTAAGAAAACTAGCTCCACTTAAATAAATCAACATAATTACATATCGTCAGGTTGTTCTTTTTAGATAGCTGCACCTAGGAGAGCTCATTTTGCCTTGTTCTGAAGAAACAGTTTAATCTGAGAAGTGAAGGTAGACAAAGTATGCTAGCCTGATATCGTTTGATAGGGAATTTCAGAGAAGCAGAAGACTCATTGTTGAAATTAGCATTGTTGTTCTTCCAACAGAAGTGTTACTATGTTTAAGTAATATTGCACTGTTGCACATGGTGGTGGTGCTGCGGTAGCGTTGTCGCCTCGCAGTAAGACACTGTCTGGTTTGATTCTCAGCTAGAGCGTCTTCTGTGTGGAGACATGCGTGAATGGGCGTACCTTCGTTGAAGGTTGTGCGTCAGGCCTGGCAAGCCGGTACGTAAAAATCAACTGCCAATCATTAGCGGGCCGGAGTTCCGCTGTGGCGACCCCTCACTGGGAAAAGCCGAAAGACACAAACAAAACCTTGTTGTTGATGCAGTGTTTATTACCAGTAATATCTAAGGATATAGGATATAGTGTATTGCTGTTAGTACCATTTTAGGTAATTTTACACTATTGACAGTTACTAATACTAGGTGGATAGGAACCACTTTAATTTATCATCTCTGCTGCTGACAGCATTTTTTAACTGATGTTGTTGCATTACTGTCTGTTACTCATTGCTCTACTGTTAGCCATTTAAAGCCGCCGCTCTATAGTACTGCACTAATGAATATCGGACTACACTAGCTGATACATTTTTGCTTCTTGTACCAGTTTCCTTACAGTTACTATGTTGAAACTGTTTACTTTGCACAAGTACTGCATGTGGTACTATTCATTTAGACTATCTGTAGCAATTGCTTTATATTTACACACACATATCCATTGGATTAGACTGTCTGTTGTTCATTGCTGCTGCTAGTTAGGTAGCAACCAAGTTATCCTATTATTTCAGTTACTGACTGCGCTCGATCTCACTTTTGATCATTGTTATTATTGCACTGCTGCTTGTACTGATTGTTCTGCTGTTATGGAAACTGATGCTAAAACTCTCATTTAATTTAAACTATTGGGTAAGTCTTTCCCTGGTTTAATTTGACACTCGTTACTGATTATTTTACTTGTCCTATATACTGCTATCTCTAATATCACTACTGATTACTTTTTTTGGTTAAGACTTATGGCATTGAGTCTGTACTAGTCACATCTCACATTCTTGTATCATTTAGCCACATTGTGTATCATCTCCATTTTCTACTCCATCCCATTATACTCTTGTACTGTATAACAATAGTACAGTATTACACTATCCCTTGTATTGTATACCAACAGTACAGTATTACATTATCCCTTGTATTGTATACCAACAGTACAGTATTACACTATCCCTTGTATTGTATAACAATAGTACAGTATTACATTATCCCTTGGATTGTATACCAACAGTACAGTATTACACCATCCCTTGTATTGTATAACAACAGTACAGTATTACACCATCCCTTGTATTGTATACCAGCAGTACAGTATTACACTATCCCTTGTATTGTATAACAATAGTACAGTATTACACTATCCCTTGTATTGTATACCAACAGTACAGTATTACACTATCCCTTGTATTGTATAACAATAGTACAGTATTACATTATCCCTTGTATTGTATAACAATAGTACAGTATTACACTCTCCCTTGTATTGTATACCAACAGTACAGTATTACACTACCCCTGGTATTGTATAACAATAGTACAGTATTACAGTATCCCTTGTATTGTATACCAACAGTACAGTATTACACTATCCCTTGTATTGTATAACAATAGTACAGTATTACATTATCCCTTGGATTGTATACCAACAGTACAGTATTACACTATCCCTTGTATTGTATAACAATAGTACAGTATTACACTATCCCTTGTATTGTATACCAACAGTACAGTATTACACTATCCCTTGTATTGTATAACAATAGTACAGTATTACATTATCCCTTGGATTGTATACCAACAGTACAGTATTACACTATCCCTTGTATTGTATAACAATAGTACAGTATTACACTATCCCTTGTATTGTATACCAATAGTACAGTATTACACTATCCCTTGTATTGTATAACAATAGTACAGTATTACATTATCCCTTGGATTGTATACCAACAGTACAGTATTACACTATCCCTTGTATTGTATAACAATAGTACAGTATTACACTATCCCTTGTATTGTATAACAATAGTACAGTATTACATTATCCCTTGTATTGTATACCAACAGTACAGTATTACACTATCCCTTGTATTGTATAACAATAGTACAGTATTACATTATCCCTTGGATTGTATACCAACAGTACAGTATTACACTATCCCCTGTATTGTATAACAATAGTACAGTATTACACTATCCCTTGTATTGTATACCAACAGTACAGTATTACACTATCCCTTGTATTGTATAACAATAGTACAGTATTACATTATCCCTTGTATTGTATAACAATAGTACAGTATTACACTATCCCTTGTATTGTATACCAACAGTACAGTATTACACTACCCCTGGTATTGTATAACAATAGTACAGTATTACAGTATCCCTTGTATTGTATACCAACAGTACAGTATTACACTATCCCTTGTATTGTATAACAATAGTACAGTATTACACTATCCCTTGTATTGTATAACAATAGTACAGTATTACACTATCCCTTGTATTGTATAACAATAGTACAGTATTACATTATCCCTTGGATTGTATACCAACAGTACAGTATTACACTATCCCTTGTATTGTATAACAATAGTACAGTATTACATTATCCCTTGGATTGTATACCAACAGTACAGTATTACACTATCCCTTGTATTGTATAACAATAGTACAGTATTACACTATCCCTTGTATTGTATACCAACAGTACAGTATTACACTATCCCTTGTATTGTATAACAATAGTACAGTATTACATTATCCCTTGTATTGTATAACATTAGTACAGTATTACACTATCCCTTGTATTGTATACTAACAGTACAGTATTACACTACCCCTGGTATTGTATAACAATAGTACAGTATTACAGTATCCCTTGTATTGTATACCAACAGTACAGTATTACACTATCCCTTGTATTGTATAACAATAGTACAGTATTACATTATCCCTTGGATTGTATACCAACAGTACAGTATTACACTATCCGTTGTATTGTATAACAATAGTAAAGTATTACACTATCCCTTGTATTGTATACCAACAGTACAGTATTACACTGTCCCTTGTATTGTATAACAATAGTACAGTATTACACCATCCCTTGTATTGTATACCAACAGTACAGTATTACACTATCCCTTGTATTGTATAACAATAGTACAGTATTACATTATCCCTTGGATTGCATACCAACAGTACAGTATTACACTATCCCTTGTATTGTATAACAATAGTACAGTATTACACAATCCCTTGTATTGTATACCAATAGTACAGTATTACACTATCCCTTGTATTGTATAACAATAGTACAGTATTACATTATCCCTTGGATTGTATACCAACAGTACAGTATTACACTATCCCTTGTATTGTATAACAATAGTACAGTATTACACTATCCCTTGTATTGTATAACAATAGTACAGTATTACATTATCCCTTGGATTGTATACCAACAGTACAGTATTACACTATCCCTTGTATTGTATAACAATAGTACAGTATTACACTATCCCTTGTATTGTATAACAATAGTACAGTATTACATTATCCCTTGGATTGTATACCAACAGTACAGTATTACACTATCCCTTGTATTGTATACCAACAGTACAGTATTACACTATCCCTTGTATTGTATAACAATAGTACAGTATTACACTATCCCTTGTATTGTATAACAATAGTACAGTATTACACTATCCCTTGTATTGTATACCAATAGTACAGTATTACACTATCCCTTGTATTGTATAACAATAGTACAGTATTACACCATCCCTTGTATTGTATACCAACAGTACAGTATTACACTATCCCTTGTATTGTATACCAACAGTACAGTATTACACTATCCCTTGTATTGTATACCAACAGTACAGTATTACACTATCCCTTGTATTGTATAACAATAGTACAGTATTACATTATCCCTTGGATTGTATACCAACAGTACAGTATTACACTATCCCTTGTATTGTATAACAATAGTACAGTATTACACTATCCCTTGTATTGTATAACAATAGTACAGTATTACACTATCCCTTGTATTGTATACCAATAGTACAGTATTACACTATCCCTTGTATTGTATAACAATAGTACAGTATTACACCATCCCTTGTATTGTATACCAACAGTACAGTATTACACTATCCCTTGTATTGTATACCAACAGTACAGTATTACACTATCCCTTGTATTGTATACCAACAGTACAGTATTACGTTATCCCTTGTATTGTATACCAATAGTACAGTATTACACTATCCCTTGTATTGTATACCAACAGTACAGTATTACATTATCCCTTGTATTGTATAACAATAGTACAGTATTACACCATCCCTTGTATTGTATACCAACAGTACAGTATTACACTATCCCTTGTATTGTATAACAATAGTACAGTATTACACTATCCCTTGTATTGTATACCAACAGTACAATTTTACACTATCCCTTGTATTGTATACCAATAGTACAGTATTACACTATCCCGTTTCCTCCTACCCTTGCATTGGCATACACTGCTATGGAAACTCAGTCAACAATTGCCCTTCTGAGGCTAGCTTGATAACAGCAGGTATTTCAAAACAATGTAGAAACTGCCTAAAGCTTACTGAAAACCCTTTACTGCTACCTCAAAATGGCTCAGTATGTGAGAAGTATAAGGATTTCTTGAACTTGTTGGCCACCTTGTCACCTCACAACATATTTGGCAGGTGCAACTTATACATCCATCTGCAGTGCATAGTACCTCCTGTAAATTAGCTTGTGCTGAAGTGTTAAGTGAACACTGCCTAAACTTCCCAGCCATTAGTTCACACAGCAACTCAAACCCCTTCACCTTGCACTCCGTAGTCCTTAGGGCCCACTGAGACTTGATCCTCTCGTGGTAATGTTTTAGTAGGAGGTGAGTCTGTTATCAGAAATACAGACACCACTCTCTCCCCAGGCTGAATAAGGAACAGAGATCCGTCTTTCTGGATCTAAGATATGGGCAGTATCAAGGGCTTCTAGATCCCGCGATCCAGGCAAATGTGATTATGATCTGATAGGGTCCTTGTGGGGTTGAATGATCTTAGGCACGCTCTCCACAGGGACATGCAGGAGGATGGTATTTTGCTGTCACCTAGAGTGACTGTGAGATTCAAAGAAAAGATAATTGACTTTTGTAATTGGCTATGTTGCTTGTGTCATTCCCTGGGGTACCAGTATATGTCATCTTGGGATGAGATCACTGACAAGCCTTTTTGCTTTACCAGGGTTGGTTTGCACCTCCCTTACAATAGCTTTTGCCTTATGTCTAAAGCATTTGGCATCCTATAATGCCTTTATTTAATTAGATTCTATTTGCTAGACATTCTAACCTAGTAAAGTCTAATTTAAAATGCACTAAGATGACTCTACTCAATGCAGTAAGTCAGTCCTAACAAAAAAGAAAAAAATCCCCAAACGTCAGACACTTTTATAACTTGAACAGATTCATTTCTGTGTTCTTAGGCATAGTTTTAAAGCGATGAAAGCACTTCTCCTCTTCCTGGGTTTATTGACTAGCATGCCTGCATTTGTTTATTTAATTATTTGTTGATCATTGCTGGCTTGGGAAAGCCTGACTAGGCAAAATGCATTTTCAGTGGAGACCCTGACTGAGAATATCCAGCAGATAAATTTAGATACTCGTGCCCAACATTACAAAAAAAAAAAAAAAATATATATATATATATATATATATATATATATATATATATATATATGGTTTCATATGAAACCGTTGAATTAACATTACATCGACTCTTAGAACATCGAGACTACTACATCGAAAGCTGAAATCAGCGAAAACGAAAACCGTCGAGTTAGAGAACATCGAGTTTACGGAACATGTATAACCTTGATGAGCAATATAAGTTATAAGTAATAGTATACCACTCATAGATATAGTTCGTACACACTGTACTGTAAAGAAAATGAAAAAGGAGGGTTTCCTCCATCTCCAAAGAGACGAAAGGTACTTGTAAGAGAACAGCGTCTGCGAACTGTGCTGCAAAGTAAGGAGTCATACGACACATTGGGCTATTTGCAGGCTATAGCTGTATTATTAAAGTTGTAAATATAGAAGTGAAACATCTGTAAATATCTACATAATGAGCGCAGTGATACTGTGAAAGTGTTTGATTTAGACTATTTTTGAAACGCCGTGTTCAGGTATAAGTTTACGTTTGTTCCTTATATATATCTACAATTTAAGTGGATAAATTTGGTTCGGCAATGCACGTTTCAGTTTGGAATATTACGAAACATTATTTGGATTCTTAGTGGAAAAGTGTACATTACTAAGAGACTACTGCTGTTGGTGTATTATTATAAAATATGAAAATTATTAGAAGGGATATACCCACGTTTATTGCAGATTATTTTGATTTAATATATGTGACTATGAAACATAAATAGGCGTGTTTCCTTTTCAGTTTCGATATTTTGAAAGTCGATGGTTTTCGTTTTCGCTGATTTCAGCTTTCGATGTAGTAGTCTCTATGTTCTGAGAGTCGATGTAATGTTAATTCGATGGTTTCATATGAAACCATATATATATATATATATATATATATATATATATATATATATATATATTATCTATATCTATATATCTATATATTATACATATATAGATAGTTATATACAAACTGGTAATAGTTTTGTGACACTGTACAAAGACAAAACCAGTATTTGTTCTGTGGTGACATTATGCATGATGTTAAATTCAAGTATGTGTCAATATATGTGACAAGCAGACATTAGATGTGACCTGTAAGACAAGGTTAAGGAGTGTTACCATCCAGTTGTTAGGAATAAACAAATGAAAAAACTGAAGAAAGGCGTGTGAAACATTACTTAGTAGCAGATAATAGCTGAAGCTAGAAGAACGAGAGAGGCATTGCATGGCTAATGAGTTAAGTATAATGGAGGTAAGAATAGTATTCGCCATCATGGTTATAAACCACAATGGAGAGTATTTGAATGATAAAAAAAGTGGGAAAGTCAAAGAGAAATTCAAAATGCAAAGTGGGGATTAAGATAGGAACATAATTTTGGAGGAGTGGTAGAAAGGTGTATTGTGTAAGGGGTTATAGTTATAAAGAGATAGGGGATATGAGCTGACAAAGGAAAATCTGGTTACCCAGGGGAAAAGCATGTGCTTGACCAGATGTGGTTTAGGTGCTGTCTTAGAAAGGTCTTGAAGTTGGAAAGTTCTGTGGTCTGTTTTAGGTATATTAGATGATATTCCAGACTTTAGATGTGTAATGGCAGTATAGTGAGGATATTCTAGACTTTAGATATGTAATGGCAGTATAGTGACGATATTTCAGACTTTCGATATGTAATGGCAGTATAGTGAGGATATTCCAGACTTTAGATATGTAATGGCAGCATAGTGAGGATATTCCAGACTTTAGATATGTAATGGCAGTATAGTGAGGATATTCCAGACTTTAGATATGTAATGGCAGTATAGTGATGATATTTCAGACTTTAGATATGTAATGGCAGTATAGTGAGGATATTCCAGACTTTAGATATGTATTAGCAGCAGTATAGTGAGGATATTCCAGATTTTAGATATGTAATGGCAGTATAGTGAGGATATTCCAGACTTTAGATATGTAATGGCAGTATAGTGAGGATATTCCAGACTTTAGATATGTAATGGCAGTATAGTGAGGATATTCCAGACTTTAGATATGTAATGGCAGCATAGTGAGGATATTCCAGAATTTAGATATGTAATGGAAGTATAGTGAGGATATTCCAGACTTTAGATATGTAATGGCAGTATAGAGAGGATATTGCAGACTTTAGATATGTAATGGCAGTATAGTGAGGATATTGCAGACTTTAGATATGTAATGGCAGTATAGTGAGGATATTGCAGACTTTAGATATGTAATGGCAGTATAGTGAGGATATTGCAGACTTTAGATATGTAATGGCAGTATAGTGAGGATATTGCAGACTTTAGATATGTAATGGCAGTATAGTGAGGATATTGCAGACTTTAGATATGTAATGGCAGTATAGTGAGGAAATTACAGACTTTAGATACGTAATGGAAGTATAGTGAGGATATTACAGACTTTAGATATGTAATGGCAGCATAGTGAGGATATTACAGACTTTAGATATGTAATGGCAGTGTAGTGAGGATATTCCAGACTTTAGATATGTAATGGCAGTATAGTGAAGATATTCCAGACTTTAGATATGTAATGGCAGTATAGTGAGGATATTCCAGACTTTAGATATGTAATGGCAACGTAGTGAGGATATTCCAGACTTTAGATATGTAATGGCAGTATAGTGAGGATATTCCAGACTTTAGATATGTAATGGCAGTGTAGTGAGGATATTCCAGACTTTAGATATGTAATGGCAGTGTAGTGAGGATATTCCAGACTTTAGATATGTAATGGCAGTATAGTGAGGATATTCCAGACTTTAGATATGTAATGGCAGTATAGTGAGGATATTCCAGATTTTAGATATGTAATGGCAGTATAGTAAGGATATTGCAGACTTTAGATATGTAATGGCAGTATAGTGAGGATATTGCAGACTTTAGATATGTAATGGCAGTATAGTGAGGATATTGCAGACTTTAGATATGTAATGGCAGTATAGTGAGGATATTGCAGACTTTAGATATGTAATGGCAGTATAGTGAGGATATTGCAGACTTTAGATATGTAATGGCAGTATAGTGAGGATATTGCAGACTTTAGATATGTAATGGCAGTATAGTGAGGATATTGCAGACTTTAGATATGTAATGGCAGTATAGTGAGGATATTGCAGACTTTAGATATGTAATGGCAGTATAGTGAGGAAATTACAGACTTTAGATACGTAATGGAAGTATAGTGAGGATATTACAGACTTTAGATATGTAATGGCAGCATAGTGAGGATATTACAGACTTTAGATATGTAATGGCAGTGTAGTGAGGATATTCCAGACTTTAGATATGTAATGGCAGTATAGTGAAGATATTCCAGACTTTAGATATGTAATGGCAGTATAGTGAGGATATTCCAGACTTTAGATATGTAATGGCAACGTAGTGAGGATATTCCAGACTTTAGATATGTAATGGCAGTATAGTGAGGATATTCCAGACTTTAGATATGTAATGGCAGTGTAGTGAGGATATTCCAGACTTTAGATATGTAATGGCAGTGTAGTGAGGATATTCCAGACTTTAGATATGTAATGGCAGTATAGTGAGGATATTCCAGACTTTAGATATGTAATGGCAGTATAGTGAGGATATTCCAGACTTTAGATATGTAATGGCAGTATAGTGAGGATATTCCAGACTTTAGATATGTAATGGCAGTATAGTGAGGATATTCCAGACTTTAGATATGTAATGGCAGTATAGTGAGTTGCATACTGAGTTATTAAACTTTGTTGTGATTACTAAGAGTTTATTGATTAAGTTGAGATCTTTACCTGGAGAGTGGTGCTGCAAGGTATCTTTTTTTAGGATTTAAAAATAGATTCAGATTTTTTAGCCAACTTTTGGTAGCAGTGAATGAATTTTGGGTGATGTCCTGAAGTGTCAGTACGGGTGATACTGCACAAATAAGGGATGAGTCATCACATATTGAACTATGCTAATGAGGTAGGTGGCAGTATGTAGTTTGTTTATAAAAATGTTAAATAAGAGGGGACCTAGTGCTGGTCCTTGTGCATCCCTGATAGTGACTGGTAAGAAGGAAAAGGGACTTTGTTTCCATTTGACTGCTTACTGCCTGTCACTCAGGAATAGAACCCTGAGGAAGACTGTTGGATGAGACTGTGGGAAGACAATTCAGTAAGAAGATGTTGCTGGGATACGGTGTTAAATGCTTTTGATAAATCTAAGAATAGTGAAGATACCAGTTTGCATTCATTCCTATGTTGGTTTATGATATTTTGGTGAAGTTGAGGAGTGAAGTGGTAGTGCTATGGTGAGGTCTAAAACCTTGCTAGGTTTGGAGAGAAGACTGTTACACTTAATGTACTGTGTAGGCTGTGAATGGAAGGCTTTATCTACTATTTTTGACAGAGGGGATAGGGTGCCAATAGGACTATAATTGGAAACGTTTGTTCATGTGCCAACTTTTTGGATTGGTGTTATATAGGACCTTCCCCGATGGATGGGGCAAATCTCTCAGGTATGGATACAGGAAAAGCCTCAGCTTCAGCTGTTATTTTTAGGTAATCTGTTAGACGTTAATCAGCAGCCAAAGAGGTTGGTTTTAGTTTCAGCAGAAGTTTTCATGTAATACTGATGGATACTGGAAGGAAGGAAAATAAATGTTACTGGTTAGGCCAGGGTTGGATGGGAGGATAGAGAGTGAGAGAGATGAAAAGTTATAATTAATCAGAGAAAGTACAGCCTATATAAAGTAGTGGTGTTAGAAGTAAAAGGAGTGCGTGTGGTGGTTTGGTCATGATGCATTAATTTGTTTAATGATCAAAATAAAAGTCATTTGTTATTTTCTGCATGATTATAGTGTGTTTTTTTATTATTATTATTTAGTGTGAGCTTTTAATATTATTATTACCACTTAGATAAATAGCTTTTAGTAGTATGTTAGCGGAGCTTTTCTCCTCGGGCCTCCACTGAAAATGGACATGTATCCAGCTGGACTAGCCCGGTCAACAAATGTAAAATAAATAAATAAAAATAAAAAAAAAATTTTCTTTTTATTTTAGAGGCTGGTATAATAGGTTTTTTATCCAGTTTATAAATTTTTGAAATGTATTTTGTGCTCTACTTTGATACCAATCTTTTTAGCCTTTGCCTCTTTGAAGTATGATGTTTTTCTTTTCCTTATTTAGCCATGGGTTGGTATAATGGTTGAGGTGTTTATCTTGCAGACACAAGGTACAGTGTTTGATTCCCACCTTTGAAACGAAAATTGGCTAGGCTTAAAATAGTCTTCAAGGGCTAGTATTTGCCTACAAAGCTATATATTTGGCTCTTTGTATTCATACTTGGGCTAAGCTTTTTTAAGAATATTTATAAGTTTCTTTAAAGAGTGATACATTGAGATCAACTGCCATGGATTTTAATCTGTTTTAGTTACATTGAGTTAGAATATTGATAAAGGTGCTTATGTGAACATTTCTTTGTTTTCTGTACTTGGTTAGAAATTATGCTTTGGGATTGGGTACTCTAGTTTCTGAGTGCATAAGTGGGAAGTTGGTCACTTATTGTGCATGGCAAGTGTCCAAATGTTTGAATTGTGTTTGATTTGTTGGTAAGTATTCAATCTAAAGTTGAATGTTTGTCAGACTTTTTATTCACTCTAGCGGAGGAGATTAGCTGGGTAAAGCTGTATAAGTTAAATGATTATCAGAGAGCATCATTGTTGACCAGCTGCCAGTCTATGCTGAGGTTGCCTAGTATAATAGTTTCTTGCAGAATGTGGCAAGATATCTAGTAGAGGATATATTCTGCTATTGAAATGTTACCTGATAGAACGTACAGCTGAGATACATATAGACTTTGTAGTGTTGATTTTGAGGAGTGATACGAGGAGTAAAGCATTAAGTATTGGGGTCTGTAGGGGGAGTGGGGTTATTTCTAACTAGTTTTTGTAGATAATGACAACACCAGCAGTGTGTTCATTTTTTTCTGTCAAGCCTGGGTATATATCTTTCTTTAACCAGGTTTCAGTAGTAACTAGTATACAAAGAAGTAAGTAGTTAGACATGCAGGACTGTCTTGGATTTTGTTCCATATACTTCTAACCATCATGTTTAGGAGCGGGAGTCTGGATTCAGAGGTAGATAGAGACGTAGATCTAGAAACATTTGTACTTGTGTTGGCTGGACTGTTGGGTTGTTGCATAGTGGGGCCAGGTTTGGGGTGAATGTAACTGCTGAATTTCTTGGTGGAGTTATTGTGTATAAAAATGTAGAACCATTTACAATTTAGCTTATGTTTTACTGTTATTTTTTTGTTAAGAACTTTTACTTGATGTAAATTTAGAATGAAGAGGTCAGAGAAAGTAGAATGGTAGAGGTAAGGTGATATGTTGTGGGACATCTGAGGTGAGTTATTGTGTTGTGATATTTATTGGTATGGGAGAGATATGATTGATTCCTTGGGACCCCATATTTGAATTCTTATTGTCAATATCACCCTAAACATTAATTATCACTGGCTGACCTACATCACCAGCACTTTATTGACATTTTGGTCCAAATACCTTGATCTTGTTTTCCTGTCAAATCAGACCTGAAAACAGTGACCTTTTCCTTCAAAATTGATGGTACTTCTTTTGTAAATACCTCTGTGTATAGGAACACCTCAACATCAGATCTTCTTCAATTACTTGATGACTTCAATAAATTCTTTTGCAATTGTCTGTAATGGGTCTCATTGACAAAGCCACAATCTATATTTCTCATACTTGGCATCTATTTCTCAGATCTTCAAGCTAACAAACACTCCTAGCCTATAGTTATCTATGTTTGCAGACAACAGCAAATCAGGTGTTGTTATTCATTCATACAGTGACTCACAAATGCTCCAAAATGGCTTAGAGTATGTTAACTACTGGCAGAATGACAATGTTATATGAGCATATCAAAACAATCCTGTCTTGGTTTGTGATTTGTTGTGGAGATGACTGATAAGAACAGTTTTATGTGAATTTATATTGCATTTGTTATCACTATTTTTAACTTTTTGTAGGTAGGAAGAGACTCCTTATTAACAAGCTTTACTTTGATTCATATTTTGTTGTTTTACCTTTAGTTTCACTTTTGGTTGTGAGAAAGGGCTAGGTTTTGGGCAGCCAAGCTCTAGCCACTACAAGGGGCCTAGACAGCTATACATGTACACAGACTGTAGAGAGGAAAATTCTGAGCATATCAAAACAATCCTGCCTTGGTTTGTGATTTGTTGTGGAGTTGACTGGTAAGAGAAGTTTTATTTATTTTTACTTTTAAAAGGAGGTGCGACTGCGAGCTATAGTGAGCAGAAGCTACTGCACACGTGTGACGTAAAGACATTACAACTTCTGTCTGGCTGGTAGAACTTGTATGGTCAGAACAACTTTATTGTATTTTATTATTTAGTTGGATATTGTTGGTATAATTTTTGTCATAAAAGTTGATTTAAGTTTATTTGAATTCTTTGCTACTGACTTTGTGTAATTTTTTTTCCTTTGCAATATTTTATTCAATTAAAGCTGAATATGTATTCCTTAAATGAGTATGCAATTAATGATTTCCTAATGGCCAAGTATCTTGTACATTGTAATAAATGCTATGCATATTTAAAGGTAACAGCTGGTAACACTGGTGATCTTTGTTCATGTCAAAAGTTGGATGATTTGCTTACCATTGTTAGAAGCAAATCTCGACTTGATGATGATTGCACATGTGCAATTGGCATGGTTTGGAGAACTGTTGTATCATATATTAATGACTGAACTGATGAACTAAATAATGTTAGGCATAGAACAAATAGAACAGATTTAGGAAATGATGCATCTATTTTCTGCAAAGAACAACTCGTATGAAACATGATGAGGCCCCTGAGAACTATGGAATTGTGGATGCAAGTACTCAGCAATCTGAGGATCCGGTTTGTTTAGAAAGAAACAAAAAAAAGAAAGAAAGGAAGAAGTTCTCAACAAATAACAAGGAAGAAAAAGAAACTGACTAATGACTGTAAAGGAAAGAGAATACATAGTAAAAATGATTCTGCTTTGTTATGTAACACACTGGTGACAGGGAATGAAGCTGTCCATCAGAAAACCCTCAGTCTACAGAAAAAGGCATCACCTTTCCAATGGAAAAGGTAGAAAAAAGTGGCAAGGGGCAGGTGAAAAGGAAGAAATCAAAACTGAACGTGGAAGGATTAAAGAACATTACTGTAAGAAAAAAGAAGAGAAGGACAGATGTTGACTACATGGCTCAAGCTGTGGATTTACAATGCCAGCTGGATGAGAAATTAATACACAACGAAAACACTGAGATTAATAAGACTAATGGTGATGAAGATCTATCCTTCATAACAATTGATAGAGCAGAAATGACTGTATTAGAAGCTGAAGATTCTTCATAGATGGTCAGCAAAGATATTCTTGTAATTGGAGATTCAGTTATTAGAGGGACTGATACTTATATTTACAGAGATGATAATGAACATTGAATAGTGTTATGCCTGCCAGGAGCAAAAATAGAAGATGTGAAACAATCCTTGAAACGCCTTAATGTAAGGAAGTATGGATCTGTTTTTATTCATATTGGTACAAATGATGTCACCAACAAAGATTCTCTGACTGTTAGTCGGGAACTGACAGCCCTCCTAGATAGTATAGTTTGTAGTGGTGTTAGGACATATTTTTCCCAAATCACCTAAAGAAAGGATAGTCAGGTCACTGTGAATGAAAAGATTTTTTGGATAAACACCTACATGGAAAAAATGCTGTTTTAAAAAATGGAAATGTGTAGAGCATTCAATCCTTCTTTTGGGCACACATGTTCAGACAGGATGGTGTGCATTTGTCTAGATCAGGGAAGAGAATTTTTGCAGCAGATATTTTGCAATATTTGACAAACACTAGCCAGGAATTTTGCCAGGTCAAAACTGTAACAGTTCACAGATAGCAACATTTGATGCATCTCTGATGGTTGTTAATGCTAGGAGCATTAATAATAAAGTTTTTTTTATTAGAAAATTTGCTACGTTCCCACAAGATTGATGTTGTTTTAGTTTGTGAAACATGGTTAAAGAACAATGACCGGAAACCAGTTCTGTCAGGGTATAAATGCTTTTACTGTAACAGACATTCTAACAAAAATCAGGTGGAGGTTTTATGATAGGGATTAAAGATAGCTATGACATGTTCAATGATAACACCAATACTATAGACTGTGTAACTGTGACAATAAAGACAACCCTGGAACATATAACAATTGGAGTGTACAGACCAGCAAAGTCAAGTGCAGATGGCCTAGAGGAATTCATACATTTCTTACATGAAACACAGGAGGGAAGAATAATATTAGCTGGGGACTTAAATTTACCAGAAACAGGCTGGAATAATATTGATTCAACAACGTTAGTAAAGAAATTAATCACAGAGTATATTCAGGAACAACAAATGCTTCAGATTGTAAAAAAAAAACTACCAGGGGACGGAATATACTAGATATTGTTTGTGTTCCCAAAGACATTACTGTAACTTCAAGTCAAATTTTACCACCATTGATGTGCAGTGATCATGGGGTCATAAAGGTTAATTTGTTGCTAGATAATTCTGCCAAACTGAAATCTAAGCCAATGCACAGAAGGTTAATTACAGATTAAAGGGAAGCAAAACAGTTACTCTATAAAACTAACTGGAGTGAGGTGTTCAGTGGAAAAACTGCAGATGGAATGTGAAAAGTTTTGAAAGAGAAATTGTTTGAGTGCAAACAGTAAAGAAAAATGTTTAACATCAGGATCTAGTCATGCAACATCAGGGGGGTATATTTCCATAAGAACAAGATACCTGATTAAGGTGAGAGACAAAAAAATATAAGAAATGGAAGAGAGAGGTCCAACTACAACTTTGAAAACTGAAACAAATGAGCTGGACAAACAGATTAAGCATAGTGTTAGACAAGATCAAGAAAAATTTTAAGAAAATGTATATAAAGATATTGAGCATAATAGGAAACCTTTTTATAGATACATAAGATGTGGAAGGAGTAAAGATACACAAATTGATAAACTGTGTGCAGATTCTAAAATGTATTCTCAAACACAACAGATTATAGATATATTTACAAAATCTTATGCAAAAGAGTTTGGCTCCACAAAAGGGGTGGTAAGTTGTCCTCGTGACATCCAGGTAACCCCAGATACTGGAATCAAATTAGATTACATTGAAAAAGAACTGTGCAAACTGGATCCAAACAAAGTGCAGGAAGGAGACAGAATAAGTAACAATGACCTGAGAACACTTAAGCAAGAACTTACACTGCCATTACATCTATTATTCTCTAGGTCAAATAAATATGGGGAGATTCCTCAAGATTGGAGACATGCACTTCTTAAACCTGTCTTTAAGGGAAAGGGGAGTAGGAGAAACCCAGAATCGTATAGACCCTTAAGTCTACTTTCATGTTGTGGAAAAATAATGGAGAAGGTAATACTGGATAAGTTATTGCCAGAAATGGATAGGTTGGGACTTGAAACCATATATCAGCATGCATATGTTAAAAATAGATTTATTACCACCTGTAACATGATGTTCTATAACAATATAATAACAACTATGAATGAACATTTGTGCTGTGATGTGATTTATATTTGACAGGGTCATGCACAAAACACTGATCAATAAATTAGTGCAACTAGGTATTGATGTACTGTTGATAAGATGGATAGCTGCATGGCTTACAAATAGGACATGGCAAGTATCACACACCAACTTGGCAGGTGAAATCCTTGGTTACAGTCAAGGTGTCCCACAGGGCTCTGTACTAGGACCTTATTTGTTTAGATTGTATCTTTCAGACCTTACTTTTTCATCTGAAGTGTTCTACAGTCTATATGCTGACGACCTGAAATTGGGTAAACTGATTACAAGTGTTACAGATAAGGCATGTCTGCAAAATAATTTGACTAAATTGACCATTTGGCACAGGAGAATAATATGTTGATAAATACATCAAAAACTATGCATATGATATTTGTAAGACATAAACTGAAAGGTGAATATTTAATACAGCACACAGTGATTGAAACCGTAGACTCATTTAAGGACCTGGGTATATGGGTAGATTCAGCTATGAGTTTTTCTAATCATATCAACCAATTGGCTAATGATAGGTACAGAACTATATGTTGTATAAAATATTTATAAAGTCTAGGAAATCAAACATAATGAAGTCATTGTTTGTTAGTTACATTAGACTCAAACTTGAGTATGGAATAACAATATGTAAACCCTATAGGAAAACAAGCATGAATAAACTGGAAAGAGTACAGCGGAAATATACTAAGGGCATCCATGGTTGTGACAATCTAAGTTATTATGAAAGACTAAAATATCTGAACTTGTACAGTGTCTCTTACAGATATTTAAGAGGAGATCTTATTCAAGTATATAGGGCATTTAGGGACAACTACCTCTGGGAATGTTTGGGGTTATCAAAAAGTACTAGAGAATTGTCAGATAACCTATGTAGAAGATTCTATAGGAATGAGAAGTGTACTAATTGGTTCTCTGACAGAGTAGCTGATGCTTGGAACAGACTACCAAATTACATTAAAGCAAGTGATAATTTAGATATTTTTAAGAACAGCCTGGACATTTATTATGGGAACAAGTGTTTTGGCATATTAGCAAGCTAGAAGGGCTTTAATGCCCGTGCTTGAAACATTTGTATGTATGTATGTGTGTATGTAATGTTCTCAGTCTAAATGTGAAAAATTAAGTATAGTTTATATTCATAAACAAAACATTTCCACATCGTACCATCTTGATGATACACTCCTTAGCTCAGGTACTGTCATAAGGAATCTAGGCAATTGCTTGACCACCATGTCTCTATAGTAGTTTAGAAGACCTTCTGCCTAGCTCATGTAATTTCCAAAAGTATCTTCCCCAGTCCAAAGAATTTATAAGTTCTCTTTACTCATCTCTCATCACACCCATTACTGACTATAATGCCCCTTTTAACACGTGTTTGTCTAAATATACCATTCTGCTTGTGTGGACTGAAAGATTTCTATCTAAAAAGATCAGTGGCCTCAAGACCCTTGGTTAACTGGACAGACTAGCGGTCATTTTTCTGTGCTTAGTCTCTTACAGATATCTATGAGGTGATCTCTGTTTAGCATTTTAAGCCATGAAAGATCTGGCCCTCCTTGACTGCCTATTCATTTGCAGAACAAATTATTCCCTCACTACTTGATTAAAAGACCTAAACCTTTATCAACAGATAAATAAGAGACGTTGGCATGATAGATTTATATCCCGAAAGATCATCCACCTGTAGGACAAACTTTCAGTATGTGTCCAACAGAGTAACACCTGTGCCACCTCCAAAGTAACCCCAGATAATTGGCTGGGCAATATCAAATTCTTCCCTGGTCTATTCTGTGTTGCCACTTTGAGGCTGGAGTGAACTTTTAATTATCATTTATTGGTTTTGGCTTGTAATGGTTTGTAGACTGGTAGTCTAACACTTTCCTGTGAATCTATGAACCTATGGGTTAGAGAATGATGTACTACTTTCAGTGAGTTAGTTTGAGTCCCCTGATTTTACCACTCTGAGAGATTGTTTCTTGGAAATATTAGATGCTTGGATGCACAACAGTGATCAGCATTTATTACTTTATACAAAGAAGAAGGATTATTCTCTGAGAAACTGGTAGGGACCCAGCCTTGTGGATTGCGAAACAATAACATTGCCCCCTATGTTCCCCAATTATGAATCTGCAGGTATTGACCTGTAATGCCTGCAGATTTTGCAGATACTGAACAACACTGGACTGCTGATTCAGAAGACATGCTGAAGGGTGTGGAACAAGGCACCTTGCCTAACAGAATCTCTTGATAACAAATTGTTTGCATTGTAACACGTGCAAAGCATGGCAGTGATTTCTGCTCCTCAGTTTGTGACTATGAATGTTAAAAAAGAGGAATGGATTCAGGCAGACAACCAGATATTTGTGTATGTGATTTTTTTCAGTAGTCTGCCATTAGGTCAAGATTTGTTTTAACTGCTCTTATTTATGTTTCTGTATTGTTTCGTTTTCCCTACATTCACCTTAGCCAGCTGGTTAGTGGGACATGCAGTTATTTAAGCTGATTTTTAGGGTATCGGCTATCAGCAGTCCAAGATGCCCAAATAATCATGTCATTGAGATATAGAAATATGTTATATGTGTTATATATGTTATATATGCCAAGGGCAATGCAGCAAGTGTTATATAGTGTAAAAAACAAAAGTCCAAGCACAGAACATTGGGGAACTCCTGGCTTTATTAATTGTAAAGCAATTGCCCTTGTTCAACAATTACTTGGATGTGTCTATGACACAGATAGTCAAAAAACATTTCAGACTTGAACGACTCATGCTGTAAACTGATAACTCTTTATCGATATGAATAATATGGCTCACCAAACCATGGCTTTTGAAAGGTATATAAACTCAATGCTGATAAGTTGTTCATTCGCCATGGTTTGCTAACAGCTGTCTGTGAGGGCATTAGGTGCCATGTTCATTGCATCAGGATCATAGGAGGTTACTAGGCTAACGGCCCTGGAACCTTTTTAAGCCTAGCCATAGACAGTGGTAGTGCTGTGTTCCTTTCAGAATCATTGCTGATAACTATAAAGTAGTCTATAATAGTTTGAGTTCTTTAAGTGTAAAGATGCTGATTTCTGCAGACTTTTGTATGAGGGAACGAGAGAGATAGAGAGAGAGATATGTTGCACATCTGCAAATATGTAGGATATAGGCTATCTGAACCTTCATGACCATGGCTATCATCTCATGTAACCATCTGTTAATGTTGGTCCGAGATACTTCAGCAAACTGAAGCTCAGATGAAAACCTAAAGATTATCTCAGCAGTGAGTTGAATTGTAGGGTAAAGGGGACTGATGGCTATTGCTGAATTGTGATGCAAAGTACTGAGCAAAATGTTGAGCTATTTGCTGTACTTCAGTGAACATGAAGCCATCCATGATCAAAGTGCTAGTCTGAAGATACTTGGATTTTCCAGTCATGCTGTTTTATCTCTATCCAAAAGCCCCTTGGGCTACCAAGCAGAAACAATAACTTTGCATTTGAGGTGCTTCTATAATGATTGGTGTTGCTTATGGTCAGCATGTTCAGGAGAATACCTGCCCTACTACCAGGCTGCTGTACAGGAGGCAAAATTTTTCTTAATCCACTAGTCATCCTGGGTGCAGGATTACCATTTACTCTTGTCCTGTTCAGAGGTATGTTGTTTGGTAGAGTACCATGTAGTGATGAAACATTAGTCACTGAATGGGAGAGGATCAATAACTGATATCTGGCATTTGGAGGGGTTGTTTGTTCAGATCCAGGCAAGGATAGAACACTTGTCAGAACCTGGATTGGATCTAATTAGTTAAGTAACTATTTGGCTGAAACCATGCTCCCATAATGTAAAGTAAGGTACGAAGACAGACTTTTGTTACCATGGAAGGGTAAATTCTCCAAGAAGTATATAATTTTTTATTGCATTTTATAAGCTGGCAGTGTAAACATTGGCTGTAGATGGTTATCACTGTTGATGTGACATCCAGATCCCATGTGCAAAAAGTTGGAAAAGGGGCCCGTGGTGATAGATGAATAGTATACATGGATGGATGGATGGATGAAGTGCATAAGGTGATTAGCCATGGTCGATGAATCTAATAAGTACAAAAACAAACTTATTAAGCCACAGAGCAAAAAATCAAGCACTTTCGTCTCCTTGGTTAGGAAACTTTGTCAAGATACAGCATGTCCAAAAAGCAACACCTTTATACCATAGAATTAATTAGCCAAAGAAAAGTAAACCAATCACATTCATTACTGCTTAGAATTCAAAATGCAAATAGTACATTATTTAAAGGTGTATTAACCAAAAAATCACATTTAAAGTGTAATGCTTACATTAAGCTCATATTACTATATTATGTTAACATTAACAATCTTGGATTTATACCAGATAACTATATATTTCTAAAACATTGAAAATATATGAAAATTCATTATATTACATTTAATACAAGATTAAAATGCTTAAAGTTGGATGTATATAATAATAATATATAATATATAATATGTATCTGGTAATTAATTCTATGGTATAAAGGTGTTGCTTTTTGGACATGCTGTATCTTGATAAAGTTTCCTAACCAAGGAGACGAAAGTGCTTGATTTTTTGCTCTGTGGCTTAATAAGTTTGTTTTTGTACTTATTAGATTCATCGGCTTTTTTTCCATATCTCAGTACCACCAAAGCATTTTCTGATAATTTAGTTTTTTCTTTTACCAGTTTGTTTTGATCATTAGCCATAGCCTTTGACACAGGAGGAGGCTTGCACACACTGACTGGTGTGATTTTAAGTGACTGAAATATTTGGCACTTGTACTTACAAACAAACCAGCAAGCTTTTTCCACTCTTACGCTGGGGTAGACTGTTACTATAGTGCTTCTAAGCTTGGTTTTGATAAGTTGACCCAATGGCACATATACAATGCATCTGTATGTGGCACCATGTACCAAATTTCAGTAACAAGATCAAGCTATTGGTAGGAGTGGCCAACAGGAAAGGATGAAGTGGCCAGCAGCGTCCTGTCCCAGGGAAGGGTTTGGAGAAGCCCAATGCTTGTGCGACAATGGTGGAGACCAGGAACCTCACAGGTCATCCACTGTGATTACAAGTGAGTGGTGATGATGGCTTTGATGCATACCTCTCAATCTTTTAGTGTACGGAACCTGAACAAAACTTAAAATAATGGCAGAACAAAGGCCCAAAAATAGGGACAGACTTTAAATATTTCTCTTATAAAAGTTGCTAGAATAATAGGATTTGTGATAGCATGCATTTTCTGCACAACATAAAGTCTGAAACTCAAATATATGCCATTATTTAGTGACTTCAGTCCTCAGTGATTTACCAGAAAATCCCAAATTTTATGAGGAATAGACCAAGAATATGAGTCAAAAATCTGGACATTCTTTGAAACTCTGGACAGTTGAGAGCTATCTATTCTCTGATATTGAACTAAGCAATCGACCCCAGTAGAGACTTTGACCGGCAGTTGTAAAAAGGTTAGCTCCCACCACTGTACATGCATCACCTCAACTGATTCTCTCACTCCCCAGAGCTACAAATGAGTTACTGTCTAGGTTTACTTCATGAGAAGTTGAAGGGTTTCATCAAAGAAAGGTTATGTTGGAGGGTATTCTGAATGAACAATCAAGGATCGGGGGATGTTGGGGTGTATAAAACCTAGGAGTACAGCCTTAGGCTTGATGGTGCTGGGAGGGGTAGGGAAACAGTAAACTTATTTTTAATGAATAACTACAGTCACTCTGTACCAGGCTACTGATTCTGAGAACATTTGTACTGCCTCTGAATTGAAAGAAGAATGAAATGAAATCGTAATATCTGATCTTGGATTCTGTGACTCAGACTATGTTGGGAGTTATGAAGCTGAAGCTGTGCTTCAGAAAGGGCATATTTATTCCTTATTCTGGCTAAATTTGCTATAACTGTTTTAATATCCTTCATGAGGCAGAGGTGATTAAGGTTTCACTGTTTTATATTCTCATAGGTGAATTGTACTTATGTAGTATTATTTCTAAGTGTTAGGACTGTAAGGCATGCAATGTTACAAGTCCAATAAAGTATGCTAAAGGTTAGAATGCCAAGTGACTTAAGCTAGAAAGCAATGCAATACCTGAAGGAAGGTAGCAGGGGATGCATGCAGGTGTAAGCTGGATAGTATGAGATAAGAGAGGAAGAGGTTCCTCTGAGGGAAGAATGGAGGAGGAGAACTGGTATGCACCTTCTCAGTCTACCACAGCCTACATACGCATAGCTAGAGGGTGGGGGAAAGGGGGGATCTACCATGGATGCAAAGTGTTAAGAGGTGCAGTTGGCAGATCCCAGTTGATCTTCAGTGAATTAATAGCATTTAGAAATGAATGCTGGCAATACAGTATTGTATTTGTGTCAAAAGTGCTTTAGAGCTCTGTGTCTTTGTTTCTTGATCAGAACAGAAGCGTATGTAGCACTAACAGTAGCAGCTGCTTTTTGAGAAGCTATAGCATTTTGTCTTCTCACCTCTGAGGACAGGAGTGTTTTTTGTTTTTTTTTGCTCCTAAATTAAAAGTTGAAGGGAGGCTCCTGATTTTGGGACAAACCCAGGAGTAAGAACAGCATGCGGTTACACCTCTTCTAATACAGAATTTGACAGCCGGTCAAGGACTTTCCATGCATCCCAGCTCATCAGAAAAAAAGCCAATGTAAGTGAACCTGACTTTAGGCCTTCTCCTTGTTTAATTTCTCCAAATGTTTAGCTTTTTTTAATTGTGTTGATAGGAATGGATCCCATTCCTAAGTCGGTATAATTAAATTCAAGAAATCAGTTTTGCTTCAGTTTTCAATGTCTGCCAAGAGTGCTCTCTTCAGCACTTGCAGTGTACCTGGAATTGTCTGTTCCTGCAGTTCATAGAGGGATACTTGTACTGGTAGCATCTGTAAATATGTTTGAAGATCGTTTTTTATTAGCTCATTGGCTCCTCCTCCTACTGCTTCTTGAACTATCTGTGTATCCTTATTCCACATTGTTGTAAATTCTGCTTGAATGTCCTGATATTTACAAATGTATGCCTTTTACTTTGTAAGATGCTCTTGTCACTGCATAGAGTAATTCAGATACCATTGCGTTTACCTTCTCCTGAACTACAATATCCTGTTGATTTGATTTTACCTTCCTAGCTACTGGCAAGGGATGATACCATGTGATCGTTACTTTTTCATTGTCAATAATCCTTTGTGTTTCCTATTTCCATAGGTTCATAGGTTCATAGGTTCATACTAGGCTATCTGCCCAAGGGCATTTATAAGCCTAGCCCATAGTTATTTGGCTTTCGCCACCCCTTTAGTTTGAATAAAACTATGCCTATTATTTTGCTGTGCCTCTGTCAAGCAGTGACACTGAAGTAATCCCTGGGGTATATCTGCGATCCCCCATCCATTGGTCAAGATTCCTCTTGAACAAGGCCAGCGAGGTGCTCTGCCTCACATGTACCGGGATTTTGTTCCACAGCATAGGGAGTCTCTGGGTGATGAATCTGTCCCTCCAGCACGTTCTATTAATAACCGTGTCAAGGTTTAAGTCTCCTGCCCTTGTGGTTCTGAGGGATCTAGATTTTTGAGGTGAAGCATATTCATCAAATCAGGGTTTGACATGGCCTTATATGTCAAGCACAGGTCACCTCTGAGCAAGCGGTATGAGACTGAATAGAGCTGGAGTTCTTTCAGTCGGGCAGCATAAGACATATTTTTGAGACCCTTTATCCTTTTGGTGAGGAACTTTTGGGGCCTTTCCAGCTGCTGCAGGTGTCGGGTCAGATACATTTCGAATGGGGCATTGTACTCAATCATAGGTCTAATGAGTGATGAGTACAGGGTGACGATGACCTCCCTTGATCTAGATGTGAATCCCTTCATGATCAGGTGGGCAATGTAGAAGGTTTTCCTAACTACTTTAGCAACATGAGTGTCAAACGAAAGGCTACTGTCAACCTGGGTCCCCAGATCCCTGATGACTTCTTCTGTGCTCAGTGGATTGCCACCTATATGGTAGCTAGGGGTAACCTTGTTTTTCCCGAAGGGTATGACTATGCATTTCTTGGCATTTAACTTTAGGCCATGGCTCTGGCACCAGTTATCCATTTCTGTGAGGCCCTTCTGAAGGATATCTGTGTCAGATGTGTTTTCGACTATGGCCCAGTTTGCAGTCATCTGCAAACTTTGTCAGCCATAACCCTCCTGTGTTTGCTTGTACTTCAGAAAAGTAGATGCCGAACAAGAGTGGACCCAGGACTGAGCCCTGTGGGACACCACTTGTGACAGGCTTTGAGTCTGACATGGCTCCAGCAACTCTGACCCTGTGGGTTCTGTCACTTAGCCAGTTTGCAACCCACCTTGTGATGTATGGGTTTACATTCAAGCTGATGAGTTTTTCGATGATACCTGAGTGGGGTATTGTGTCAAAGGCCTTTGCCAGGTCGAGGTAGGCTGTATGGACTGCCTTTCCTCATCAATGGCCTTAGTGACTGTCTCGAAAAAGTCAACCAAGTTTAAGAGGCAGGATCTGCCTTTGACAAAGCCAAACTGGGTTGGATCCAAAGTCTGCAAGTTCCCTATGTCTTTATTTATGAGTTCCATTATGATCCTTTCATGGCTTTGCAGATAAGGCTTGTCAAGCTAATGGGACGGTAATTTCCAGGGTCGGTGGAGGCACCGCCCTTGTGAAGTGGGACCACAGTCGCCGTGCGCCACTCCTTGGGTATGTATCCTGAGGTGAGGCTAAGATTAAACAGCTGTCCTAACTGCGGGTTTAATTCCTCATTGAGTTCATGGAGCACACAGCCGGGGACACCATCCGGTCCCATGGATGCTGTGTTTTTGCTTTGGAGAGCAGTTCTCACCTGGGCGTTGGAGATGTTTGGGGGGCTACAATCCTCTGGTATAGATATCTCTCCGTTTGGGGGTGGGGGGGGGAGAAGTTTGCACTGAACCTGTCAGCCAGTATGTTGGCAATGTGTGTAGGTTCCGTAATCTTCACATCATTTTGAACTAATTCTGAGCATATCTGGGAGTTTCCTCCTAGGTTTCTAACATAGCTAAAGAAGGCCTTATGATTGTCTTTTGAGTCCTTGCGATTTTTCTCTCAAAATTTGCCTTGGATGATTTTATGAGAGCTCTTAGTTTTTTACTTATAATGATCAAAGGTGTCTTACCTTTCAAGGATTTTGCTCTATCTTGTAGTAGCTTCCTCCTTTTGTTGTAGAGCTTGTTTATGGCTGGGGTCCACCAGACTGGACGCTTGCCTTTGGTACAAAGAGTCTTAGTATTGTTTGGGATTGCCTGATCCATGCAGTCCTGTAGGTGCTGGTAGAAGGCATTTGTAAGTGATTCAGCGGTTTGAGTAATGTTTACCACTGGCTCAGGGGCCTTAAAGGAGACCACACTAGTTTTTAGAAGTGTGAAGTCGGCTTTTGAGAAGTTTTTCACTGTGGTCTTTTTATTTCAGGTGGGGCGGATGAGGACCTCCAGCGAGATTAGTTTATGATCTGATCTCACCAGTGAGGGGTATACTTCTGGTGTTGAACATTGTGATCCCATGTTCGTGATGATGAGATCAAGTATGTTTTCTCCTCTTGTGGGGATGGTGACTAGTTGTTCCATGGCATTTGAGTTTATGAACTCCAGGAACCTTTGGGCTAGAGTGTTTGGGCTTGAGTAGTGTTCCCAGTCTATATTAGGGTAGTTGAAGTCACCTAGTATGATGGTGTTTGGAGATACATTTATCCCTCCATTGTTTTCAGGAAGGCCATGTGAGGTTCCTGAGTTTGAGAGGGTGGCCTGTAACATGCTACAAATTGCAGAGCAGTCTTGCCTATGGTTAATTGCACCTGGATGGTCTCCGATGCATCATGCGTTGCCACCAACCTTGAGGTGTGGGTGTCCTTTATGAATATGGACACCCCCCCTCCTTTCTTGGTGTTGTCCAGATTTTGGGGCCAGAACGCATGATATGAGGTGAAACCTGCTAGTGCTGGGGTGCTCTCAGGAGCCTTGAACCAGGTTTCTGTCACAGCACAGACATCGATGTTCTCCATACTGAGAAGGGCCTCGAGTGCGTGCATCTTGAGATTGAGACTTCTGGCATTGAGCAGCATTACCCTTAGTTTTTACTTTTTGTGTTCTAGGGTGGTAGGTTTAGAATTTGAGCCTTGCCTAAAAAAGGCACTATGGGGGTGACAAGAGCCTTTGCCAATATCCGGAAGCCTAGGGGTGACAGGTGCAAGCCGTCCCTTGCGAAGCAGCATGGCTTGTCCAGCATGTCATCCCAGGCAGACAGACATTGATCCCCTTTGAATGACACCAGAATTTAAGCCAATTATTAAAGCTGATCATCTTATCACTGTATTGTGGCATCATTCTAGGTGAAGGTAGGATACTGCTCAAGGTCAGGGTCATACCTGCCTGGGCTACATAATCAGAGAGCTCCTCAATGTCTCTTTTCATGTAGTCCAAGGAGGTACATCTCAGGTCGTTGACACCAGCGTGGACAATGACTGAGTCGTACTTGTACCTGCTGTTGAGAGACCTGAGTGCTTGTGTTATGTGGCGGATTCTAGCGCCCGACAGGCAGCTTACTGTGACCTTCTCCTTACTCAGTCTGGTGAGTGGGACATCAGTGTGTCTGACTATGGTGTCACCTATGACAAGTATGTATGGTGTTGTATTTGGCCTTAAGGGCAGTGACTGCTTTGCACACTGATTTTGTTGTTTATGTGTTGTTTGTGTGGTGTATTGAGTTTGCATTTGCTTGGGTGTCTGCTTTGGAGGCCTCTGCTGTTTAGGTAAATTTTTACTCAGAGCCTCCGAGTATGTCTTAGTGTGTTTATGTGTTTGATTCAGTGGTGTGGTTGAGTTATGTGAGACTGGTATTGTGGTGTGTGTAGTTGCCTTCTCCTCCTGCCTGGTCTTGCCAGTCCTGAGTTGAGAGAGCTCAGCCTCCAGTCTGGCTAAATAGCTGCATCTCTCACAAGTGTTAGTGTTACGTGGGAGGAGGAGAGGGTTGTCCGTGTACATGAGGCAATTGTAACATTGTCTCAGAATTCCCAGATTCACCAACTGGGCAGGAGAGGACGCCAGCATCTGACCCTTCGACATGCTAGAAAGAATTATGAGTTGGTATGAGACAGAAAAGTAGTGGGCTTAGCAGGAAGTGGGCACTCCTGGGGGTTTTGCTAGTGAGAGATTTGTATAATATAGGAGTGCTTAACCTGCAAAGAGAATGCTTATAAGACAAGGGATATGCTTATAAGACAAGTGCTGAGCTTTTTGAGAAGAAAAAGCTATTTGGAATAAGTGCTGCACTTTTTAGTGTAGGTGTAAACTGTTTAGGTTCCTAACAGAGCAGTTCTAAGGGAAAAATTGAAGAACAGACTTTCTGGAGCCAGAAAGAGTTTAACCTTGTTTAACCGGCGCTGACCGATGCTGCTCTAGTGGCAACTCCGCGCTACATCGCGCTAAAGCACGTTAAAGCGTGCTTGATAGCAGGGGCTGGAAAGAAGCAGGAATAGACCCAAAAGGGAAAATAAAACTACAGTTTCAAGTCAGTAACCACCTCTACGGGGCAGGAAGCTGCTCAATGTTAGTCACTGCCACTGATCAACAGAGAGACCCTCCTTCAGCCCAAGCAAAAATGGCCTCACAGAAACTTTCAAACAGTTCAGGAACAGCAAGCCTGTAACTTAACTTTTTTAACTCTCAGAAAAGTGGGAAAAAAGCAAGATTTTTTTTTATTTATTTTTTTGTTTTTGTTTTTTTTTTGTTTTTGTTTTTTACAGAGATAGCAGAGGTTCACAAGTAATATCAAGTTATAACAGTGCAGTAAATGACCCCACACAAGAGTGCTAGGTCAAGGACAGAAAATATGCAAGTTTTAAGAAAAAAACGATTTAAAATTAAGTGCAAACAGGAAATTCAGCAAACAGCTTTTGGTTGTGCTCTAAATACAGCTACTAATACAGAAATCAAGTTTAACAAGCCAGAAAATGCTCAAGCTAGGCAGCTATGCAGAAAAACTTAGCAAATAAACAGAGAAAAAATACTTAAAATCTCAAAAGTGGCTTCTCAGGTACCTGCACGCTTTCTCCATTGATGTAGGCTATAGATAGATGTAGCTATAGATATAGATATAGATATAGCTGTAAATAAAGATAAAGATATATGTATACGTAATGAAGGTGCAGGTAGTTTGCTGTCCCCACATGGGGCTGCAGAGGGAGCCTGTGCTCTTGAAAAAAATGCTTTCTTTTTGGTTAACTGAAAGTGTCATTCAGCAGACTTCTTCCAATGAAAATGGCCTCTTCAGCATATGATGACAGGTCAGCATTAACACCAACAGTACATTTTCTGTCTCCGCAAGACTGTCAGCAAAGTACAGCTCAGAAAAAAGAATGAAAATGAACAACAGTAGTAAAAGTCACCACTTAATTTCACATTGTATCAATCAGCCTTTTGTGTGCAGCACTACCAGCTAAAATTGTTTTACAGCAGCAACTGTAAAACCAAACACAAAAATGAATGTGACAGCAAAAAGTGTGAACAGAGTAAGGAATACCACCATATGTAGAATGAGACAGTTAAATCCAAAAGTCAGTCTTACCAGTAATGTTACTAGTGTTATAAGGCAGTTAAGAATGAAAGTAGAGCAGGCAGTTTTACCCAACATACAAAGGTGATAGGATCAAATTTTCAGAGGTGTGTGTGTGTGTGTGTGTGTGTGTGTGTGTGTGTGTGTGTGTGTGTGTGCGTGTCTGTATCTATGTGATGGGGGTGAGTTTCTCTGTATAAGTGTTCCTGTGTCTCTGTCCCTACATCAGTCTGTAATCTGTGTGTGTTTATATGTTTATGTCAATATGTATTTTTTGTGTGGGCATATGCATATATGTGTGTGGGGTGGTGGGTGACTCTGAGTTTCTGTGTATACGTGTGTCAGTGCGGTTCTACCTCACATAAACGAAACACCAAAACACCGACAACGCAATCACCGAAACCACATAACCGACAGTACAAAAACACGAAATCCCACATGCCCGACAACGAAATAACCGACAGTACACAAACACGAAACCTCATACACTTCACACACCACAATCAACAAACAAAACACATTCCCCGTCCAAAAACCACATACACAACACAAGCACACCAAAATCCCTACAAACCCACACTAAACCTCACATACACAACTACCTACAACCCTAACCCAAACCCTAACCCTAAGGTCCGTCACTACCGCACACTTACCTGGCCCGCTCCCTAACCCTAACTCACTTATCCCGCCCCTAACCCAAACACAATCACTAACGCACACTTACCTGACCCGCTCCCTAACCCTAACTCACTTATCCCGCCCCTAACCCAAACACAATCACTATCGCACACTTACCTGACCCGCTCCCTAACCCTAACTCACCTAACCCACCCCTATCCCCAGAGACCGTCAATATCCACACTTACCTTACTCGCACCCTAACGTCCGTCACTACCGCATACTTACACAGCCTTTTCCCATGTCGGCATCCTCTGCGTCGGTGCTTTCATCCGTCGGGTCGGTCTTCTGCACTGTCGATCTTCTGGGTCCCGTCGCGTCGGTCTTCTGAGCTGTCGATCTTCTGGGGCTCGCGATTTCCGTGTCGATGTTCCGGCGTGTCGTTTAAGTGAGGTAGAACCGTCAGTGCATATGTCTATCTGTACATCTGCATTAATGTTTGTGTGTTTCAGAGGTGTGTGTGTGTGTGTGTGTGTGTGTGTGTGTGTGTGTGTGTGTGTGTATGTGTGTGTGTGTGCATAATTGCGTCTGTGTATTGAGTAGACATTAATAAATACTAACCTGACTTTTATATTTTAGATGTGAAATGCTTCATTCAACAACAATTAACTATCTGATACCAAATTTCAAATGTTATTGCATTAAAATATTAAAAATATATACATATAATAACAATAAAACAAATGCAAAGTTACTTAGCAGCTTATATTTTAAGTGTGATAATGTTTTCTGGGGTGGGTGTTGCATAATGGACCTTCCAGGGGTAAGAAAGTCCTCCAAATGTGCCATTAGGCCTCAGAACACCCTGGGTGGTCTATTTCTCTATAATGCCCACCCTTTGGGCATCATTGCTTGCATAGCTTAAGTATAGCAACGTGGTAATGAGTGGCAAATTTCGGGAATTACATTCTAGTAGTAACTATTTAGGCAAGGATATTGATTCTGGCTAATAAAGTGAGGGATGTGAGCTAACCTGGGACAAGGGAGTTGTGGAGACTTATCCTGAAGTTGTGCAGATGAGATATAGACAGGAATGTTCTTAAAACAAATCGATGGCCATGTTTCCTGCTGTGTAACCATTATGACACGCAAAAAATGTGATGGGTATATTTTGATTTAGGATAGTTGGCCTGTATAAGTGTGGATGTACAAATACAACTAAAAGATACATGATGTCTGAATGAATTTTTATATCATTTCCATGTACAGGGATGTGGATACAGATGGACAGATGGCTCCTGCCTTAACTATCAGAACTGGTACAATGGAAGACCATATCCTTGCCGTGGCCATTGTGTTGCTATGTACCACACTGGTAAGGGAATTCTAGCTTATTGTTGCATCTTACTAGGGAAATTTAGACAAGGCTTTGAGTGGTTTGCATAACTTAACAAATGCACAGCATCATACAGTAATAAATCTTGAGACTGTGCCATATGACAGTGTATTGCTGAACAGCATGACAAAGCCAAAGCAGACATAGACAAAACCTACACTTGCCAAAGCTATATACCACCTTCTGCACATGAGAAATGGTAAAACAGATGTAAATATATATATGGCAAAGAAATTATGTATGCACAGTGGATATAAAAAGTTTGCACACCTCTGTTAAAATGCCAGGTTTTTGTGATATATAAAAAAATGAGACCACAATAAATCATGTCAAAACTTTTACCACCTTTAATCTGACCTATAACCTGTACAATTCAAATGAAAAACAAACAAATCTGTTAGGGGAAAAAATATAAAAATAAAAAACAATACGCTGGTTGCATATGTGTGCACACCCTTAAACTAATACTTTGTTGAAGCACCTTTTGATTTAATTACAGCATTCAGTCTTCTTGGATAGGAGTCTATCAGCATGGCACATCTTGACTTGGAAATATCTGTCCACTCTTCGTTGCAAAAGCGCTCCAAATCTGTCAGATCGCGAGGGCATCTATTGTGCACAGCCCTCTTTGGGTGACCCCACAGATTTTCTATTGGATTTAGGTCAGGGCTCTGGCTGGCCATTCCAAACTTTTAATTTTCTTCTGGTGAGGCCATTCTTTTGTTGATCTGGATATATGCTTGTGTCATTGTCATGTTGAAGGGTGAAATTCCTCTTCATCTTCAGCTTTCTAGCAGATGCCTGAAGGTTATGGGCCATAAGAGACTGGTATTTGGAACTGCTCACAATTCCTTCCACCTTGACTAAAGCCCCTGTTCCAGCCGAAGAAAAGCAACTCCAAGGCATGATACTGTCACCACCATGCTTCACCGTGGGGCTGATTTTCTTTTGGTGATGCAAAGTGTTGCTTTTGCGCCAAACATACTTTTTGGAAGTGTGGCCAAAGAGTTCAGTGTTGGTCTCATCAGACCATAACACATTTAGACGCTGTATTGTTCTGCAAATTTTAGCTGGGCCTGAATGTTTTTCTGTGTAAGAAAAGGCTTCTATCTTGCAACCCTACCTCATAGCCCAGACATATGGAGAATACGGGAGACTGCTGCCACATGTAGTACACAACCAGTACTTGCCAGAAATTCCTGCAGCTCCTTCAGTGTTGCTGTAGGTCTCTTGGCAACCTCCCTGACCAGTTTTCATCTTGTCTTTTCATCAGTTTTGGAGGGACGTCCAGCTTTTTGCAACGTCACTGTTGTCCCATATTTTCTCCACTTTTTGATGACTGTCTTTACTGTGTTCCATAGTATATCCAATGCTGTGGAACATTTTTTGTACCCTTCCCCTGACTGACACCTTTCAACAATGAGATCCCTTTGATGCTTTGAGAACCATGGCTTTGCTGTAGCAGGTAACTGAGTAAATGTCAGGAAAATCCTACTAGGACAGCTGAACTTTATTTGGGGCTAATCAGTCTCTCTAATTGATGGCAGGTGTGCACCCAAGAAGACTGAATGCTGTAATTAAACCAAAAGGTGCTTCAAGAAAGTATTAGTTTAAGGGTGTGCACACTTATGCAACCAGCTTATTGCATGTTTATTTTTTATATTTTCCCCTAACAGATTTGTTCTTCAATTGAAATGTACAGGTTATAAGCCACATTAAAGGTGGGAAAAGTCTTGAAATGATTTATTGTGGTCTCATTTTTTTATATCACAAAAACCTGGCATTTTAACAAGTGTGTGTAAACTTTATATACACTGTATAAGGCAGAGGAAAAAGAACTAAAGATATCAGTATAATTCTGCATTTTGAATGCTTTGTCATGCAGACAGACCCTTGTCAGGATTTCAAAGAGAAGTTTACCCGTGTCTTATTAAATATCTATTATATTTATGAGTTGCTATGAAGGAAGAGCTAATAAAATATTGGTGATATAACATATGTTTCCCAAGTTGTGGGTTGCACTATTAAAAATAAATGCATACTTGTAACTGTTGCATTTTCAATAATAATGGACCACAATGGCATCATAATCTTTGTATTACTCTACCTGAGGAAGGATTGAAAATGCATTTGTTTGCATTGGATAGTGACTGTATACAGCATATATAATAGGGATATCATAGGTTTAAAGACAGGTTGCCAAAAGCACTTACATTGACTCTCAGATTGGCAACAGCAACTTTCTGAAATCCCAAGTTATTGGCTGACTATAGTACTGCTTATATATGAAGGCTGAGGTTGTATCACTTCAGGGGTACTTCCTTTGTCCTCAAAGATATAACACTTTATAACTGGTATATTTAAGCCACAGGGGAGTGGCAGACACAGTCCTCACCATAGGAGTACCAGGAATCTGCCCTTCAGCAAAAACAATTTATCTAATCTTGCCAGAGTTTGTACTAATATTTTAAAATTCCCTGAGTAGCCATAGAAAACTGTCATGAATTTATCACATTTTCATCAGGACATTTTATGCTGAATCATGAGATTTTATAGGACAGCCCTTACCTTTAACCATTGTAAATGACATGCTTTCAGTTTGTTATAAAAACTGACTGCACTATGGGTAGTTCAACACTGGCAGGTTGAATTCCATTGGCTAGAACCTCTCCAAGTGCCACTGCCCTCCACTGAATGAGTTCTGTCTGACTGCATTCTTGGAAAGATGAAGTCACTGGAAATGCACACACCAGATGAAATAGGGTCTTAGCAGTTGTATGTAAAGAGAAATAATTATGCCCTTTTCTCTTCTAGTAATACTACTTTCGGTGCCCTACAACCTCCTGTCAGACATCTGTGTCCTACCTCAGATTGCTGGCTTAACTTTAAATCATCTGCTATGACTATTCTACAGCCCTTGTTCGTGTTGTTCTCAATTAATCCTGCCCCCCCCCACCCCGTGTTGCATGGGTTTCTAATTCTTAAGTGTGTTATTTTGCATTATTGCATACAGTTTAAAAGACGTCTATATGCTAGCCACACATTTTCTTTTTCCTCAGAGTATATATTTTCTTCTCTACAAAATCTTTATAGTATGACATATACATAAGGCTTGACTTTAGTACCTCTGCAGGATGCTTGAATATGTTGTATGATAAATAGCTTCAGCTTCTTGGTGAAATTTGCATTAGTTGCCCCATGGAATCCGTACATGATCCTGTGAAGTAACTTTGTCACTTGTACTTCTAGCGTTAATTGATTCTTTTACTTTTGTATTTATTTTCCAGCTGGAGGAAAATGGCTGAATGTCCACTGCGGTTCAAGAATACCCTTTGCTTGCAGTCGCTAAAAGCTTAGAAGGAACACAGAATTATTACTTTCATTAACTTGTTTTGCTTCCTAATACAATTTCATTGTCTGCATCCCTTTCTCCACCAGCCTTTATGTCATTATGGGGTCCTTTTGCTAAATATCAGTCTTACCAAATAATACTTAATACTCCAGTGTTTGAGGCAATGGAAATAACACAGTTTAACCCTTCTACCATTTTATGAAAATGAATGCTACCTTTTATCAACTGGGCAAACACAAAATCATAAATACAAAAGAGTAAGCACAACATACACACATAAGTGTTTAATGCCAATTCACTGATTATTAACTTAAAAACCACTCTGCAAAGAACAGAACAAGGCAAACCAAATATTTGTCAGATCAGTTTAGCTCTTTTGTTTTTCAATGGCCAGAACTTCATCAGAACTGAACCATAACTGGATCCATTTTCAACTTTATTAATCCTTTGCTGATACCCTAGCTCTTCAACCTGGCCCTTACTTTCTTGGTGATAAATTGTACTTTTTGTTTCTGCTGCATGTTTACCTGTAAGTTTTGACTGTCAATAAAACTTTAAGCATGTATATACTGTTGTCTTGTGTCTGTTTTTGATTGACAAGAGTGGGTACATTGCTTGCACAGCTCAGTGCTTCAGAGTATATCATACTAGATATAGTACATAGTGGAGCATGGTACTGTATAGCATAACAGTGTATAAGATATGTACTAATCTATGTAGTTTAGCAGAGTATCATATAATAAAGCATTATTTACTACAACCCCTGTAGTAATAACTCAGAAGATTGATAGGTGATGGTTTTGACACTAATAAAAGTTAGTGGCTAAATTATCCTTTTAATGATTCACAAATGGTACCCATACAAAATGCAGCATATTCAGAGATATTCTCTTATTTCCCTTTCAGAACCTAACAGCCAGCCTCTTATTTGTTTTATTGGATAATCAATGGTTAATCCAGATACGATGTATACCTTCAGGTCTACAATTATAAGTGATGGGGACAGTGGTGTGTGACAACTCACACTATCCAAGTATTTTCAAAAAGGAATTGTTATGTGGGTCCAGCCAAAATGATGTGAAACATACTCGGGACTCACCTTTTTGGGTGATATAAGCTATTCCAAGAAATTTGGGAAGGTATTTGTTGTGCATATTATTTCTCATACCTCAGTCAACTCAGCTGACCTTCCATAAATGAAATTAGGTTTTCCTTTAAAATGGTATGTTGCACACAAGTCTTTTTTTGTTAAAATGCCTTAGTTTGAAGTACATAAACTGGTAAAAAAAAGCCCAGAACATGCAGGGGCATCCATGCTAAGGAGCCACAGTTACTTTACTTTGAGAGGGCTTATTCAGAGGGTCCAACTAATGGGATATATTCCCTGTTTGAGACAAGAAGCTAGACATACTAAAATGCTCAAGACTAGATAAAGCTTTGTGAAGGTGCACTCTGGTAAACAAGTGACTGCAGCACAAACGGCAAATATAAACATTTCTTAAAGTAGCTTCTCTCATCCAGAAGTTAGTCTTTTTAAGAACATTAGAAAGAGGCTACCAGGCCTCCTGATTGCAGAACATAATACAGTTAGCCAATCAAGTACACATGCATTCTGGCTTTATTTCCTGATCCACACCAAAGCAGCTTAAGAAGTGGTTAATTTGGTGGAGACCTTATTTCTCCTCGGGCTGACCCAAGGCTGTCAGTATGCATCAGGACAAGAGAGCAAATATATGCTCCTCCTCTCAGCCTTTTGGAAGTGAAAAAAAACTGACTTATTATGGAATCCCCAGAAACTATGGGATATCATATAGGGTTCTTTACTTGTCCCACTGCAAAAATGTAGATTTTTTTTACTTTCGAGTTTTTGGAAACTCGATTATATGGTCTCAACCAAATGAGTTTCTGAAAACTGGATGATATAATATAAATCCATGCATACATACAAATATTTCAAGCATGGGCATTAATGCCCTTCTAGCCTGCCAGTATACCAAAACACTTGTCCCCATAATGTGTCCAGGCTCTTCTTAAAAGTGCCTAAACTAGTACTTACTTTAATGTAATTTGGTAGTCTGTTCCGTGCATCAGCTGCTCTCTCAGAGAACCAATTAGTACACTTAATCTTCTACATATGTTGTCTGATAATTCTCTACTACTTTTTGATAACCTCAAACATTCCCAGAGATAGTTGTCTCTAAATGCCCTATATACCCAAATAAGATCTCCTCTTAAATATCTATAAGACACACTGTACAAGTTCAGATATTTTAGTCTTTCATAATAACTTACATTTTCACATTCATGGATGCCCTTGTTATATTTCCTTGTACTCTTTCCAGTTTACCCATGCCTGTTTTTTTATAAGGTTTCCATATTGTTATTCCATACGCAAGTTTGGGTCTAATGTAACTAACAAACAATAACTGCATAATTTCTGATTTCCTAGACTTTATAAATCTTTCTATACAACCTATAGTTCTATAGCTATCATTAGTCAATTGGCTGATATAATTAGAAAAAAACTCATAGCTGGATCTACCCACATACCCAGGTCCTTAAATGAATCTACAGTTTCAATTATTGCGTGCTATATTAAATATTCATCTTTCAATTTACATCTCCCAAATCTCATATACCTAGTTTTTGATGTATTTATTAGCATATTATTCTCCTGTGCCCAAGTGGTCAATATAGTAAAGTTTATTAGCAGACATGTCTTATCTGTAACACTTGCAATCAGTTTACCCAATTTCAGGTCAGGCCATCTGCATATACCTTTAATAAACATTGGAATTTTATTGCTGCCTGTCTTTTTCATCCTTCATCTTTCTACCACATCTGTGTGTATTTCTGTTTTGTTTTCACTGTTTGGTTCTTGGTTTGTCATCTGCATATAGACTGTAGAATACCTCAGATGAAAAGGTTAGGTCTGAAAGATACAATCTAAACAAATAAGGGCCTAGGATAGAGCCCTGTGGGACACCCTGACTGTAACCAAGAATTATACCTGTCCAATTGCTGTATGATACTTGCCATGTCCCATTTGTAAGCCATGCAGCTACCCATCTTATCAAGAATACATCAATACCTAGTTGTTCTAATTTATTGATCAGTGTTTTGTATATGGCCCTGTCAAATGCTGAAGTTAAATATATACAAATTACATTACAGCACAATTTTTTCATTAATAGCTGTAATTATATTGCTATAAAACATCATGTTACAGGTGGTAATAAATCTACTTTCAACATATGCATGCTGATAATATGGTTTCAAGTCCCAACCTATCCAGTTCTGACAATAACTTATCCAGTATTACCTCCTCCATTATTTTTCCACAACAAGAAAGTAGACTTAAGAGTCTGTATGGCTCTGGGTTTGTCCAACTTCCCTTTCTCTTAAAGATAGGTTTAATAAGTGCATGTCTCCAATCTTGAGGTATCTCCCCATCAAGAGAGCCCGCAGGATTTTTTGCAGGGGGTGCAAACCCAGAGCCCCGCCCATACAGCCCCACCCCTCCACCCATGCAGCCCCACCCCCTCCATCCAAGCAGCACCCCACCCCACTCACGCAGCAATTCCAGTGTCCCATTACTTGGCTATTTCTCCCCATTTGTCATAGACACTGTTCAAATCTCTCAGTGTGCATACTGTTTTATGCTTTACTTCTACAATGATTACAGATATCTGAATTTCATTTACAACTTTTATTTCAAATTTTATAGCACAGACTGATAGACATTTACTAAACCTAAACAAAGCAATAGTCTTACAATGAATACAGACAGCATTAAAACTTCTCTACCTTTGAGACCCACATTCACTGAAACAGCATTGAAACCCACATTCAAAGAAAATGCATCTGGCCAGTGGCGGGGTAAGGTAAGTTTACCTTTGGGCTGTTTTCAAATCATAGGCTCCTTGCACACTAGGCTCCTTGCACACATTTTTAGAACCATGCAGAAATTCTTTGATTCACCTGCCTGACTGTATTAATTATACTATATAATAATTGAATTATATCCCTTGTATAATACAGCACCACTTGTTAGTGTGTTTTAAAGTTATAGTTCTGAACATTTTTCCTTTAAGCAATGAAACAAATCATATGAACCAATAATGACAACCTGCCCATTTCAGAACATTTCAACCAAAAAGGGCCACTCAAACTTCTGTCATACAATCCACCAATATCAATCAATATGCAGAATCTCTGCAGAAGTAAAAGTCATCTGAATAATTCCACAGTAAAGAGATCTGAAACCAATGAAGAGGTTGTTGCTAGAAAACATTTACAAATCCAGTGCCTGTTGCCCTTGAAGAATAAATGACCTAGGTTACATTAAAAGAAATGGTAAGCTGGTATATTGCAATATATTGCAATAGGGAATGGGTGGGCAAGCTGAAAAACAGGTTCATAGTTATTGGGTGTCTCATCCAAAGGATGACATACTAAGGACTGCAGTACCATACCCCCTTAAAAGACAAATGTACATGCTGTAGGAATAGAACCTACAGCCCTTTGCATCAAGATGCAAGTATGCTACCTGCTGTGCTAACACTGCTTTAAAATTCTATACCACAATAATGATATCATTTGCTAAACAAAACAGTTGCACATTTTAAGCAGACCTAGCATGAGCATCAATAACCTTTGCTTCCCTTGAAGCTCACAATTTCTTGAAAAAGCACTTGAAAATAAATTCCACCTGCTAGATTTAACTAGGGTAGGGCATTTCTCTCTCTCTCTCTCTGACTCTGTCTATCTGTCTCTCTCTCTCTCTCGCTCTCTCACACACACACCTCGATTTCTTAGTGCAAGAAATCTGGACAAAGCCTAAAATAAACAGGGACAGATTATAAATATTGCTTTCATGAACTTATAAAATTGCTAGAATAACAGGATTTGTGTTGGTATGCATTTTTCTAAAGGATATGATGTCTAACACTATTTAGCAACTTCAGTCCTTTTTAGGAGGAATATGGGGCAAAAATCTGGACATTCTGCAAAAACCTGGACAGCTGAGGGATATGCTACCTCCCTTAGAGACTTTATCAAACTGTCCTCCTTTCCACATATTTTTACTCATTCCAGCCTTGACAATGTACATAAATAGATTTTGTCAAAGTTACAACAAATTTAAACTCTGCGTGAACTTGGTGTTTGTTTTTCTTTTGACAGAAAGGTATAAATGAACTCATGGCTATGTATATAGTTGAATCTCTCTGTACTGAAGTACTCCCTACCATGATGCTGCTTTAATAAATAGTGTGTTTGCATTCAGAAACCTTTACAGTTTTTATACTGAATTTTATAGCTACATGAACTAGAAATAACCAATTTCCTTTTCAGAGCCTAAGCTAAAAAGTCCACTCCTTACAAGCACTCCTTCCCCTGGAAAACATCTATATATGCATCATCACAGAGACCTAGTTCAAGACTGATGACAGCACTCCGTTAATGCAGAATTTCAATACCTGCCACAAGTTCATGCCTACCACCTTAGATAAAAGGGTGATGGTGTCTACATATTCTTAAAGAACAATTCATCTCCAGACTTGCTAGGTGAGATAATGACATGGAATTCCTCTACATCCAACTTAGCATTAACAAAACTCCTTACTGTGTCATACCTAACTATAGGTCCCCTCTATGTACCCCATCAGTCCATATCTCCTACCTAACTAATATGGTGTCCCTATGCATTAAACCAATGCCATTATTCTAGGAGACTTCAATCAACTACTCCTCCATTAACTGGGAAACTTGTATATCCTTGAGTATGTATTCCCAGACAGTTCTTGATTTCATCAATACAGGATATCTGGATCAATTAGTTTGTACCAAAACAAGAGTGATAAAATCCTGGACTTGGTCCTTAACAATGTGGGACAACTTCGGTGTCCACCAACTACCACTTCCTCCCTGGTTAAACTGGACCACAAATCAGTCACATTCATTAGAAGACTGAAGCCAAAAGCATCTTCCAATACCTCTGCTTTCAGGGATTATGCTAAGGTTAATCTACTAAAACTAAACGATGGCCTGAATTATGTGGAATCCTTTACTGTCAAATCCTATGCACATGTAAATAGCTGCATAGATGCATCTATCCCCCTCTGAAGTAAATAGATAGCCACATTTAAGAATAATTCCATTTAGTCGAACCCAAATACAAGCAGGCTCTGTAATAAAAGAAAACATATTGCCTGCAAAAATAAATTTAACTCTCAAGATGCTAAAGACACTCTTGCTAAACTTAGCAGGGAGCTTGTTACCCTGATCAAATCAATAAAAGCCAAATATGAGGTAAAAAATAACCAACTAGGTGAAGGGTAACTAGAAAGTCTTCTTTAACTATGTTAGAAACCTCAGAACAATTTGCAACACTGCACAGAAATAATAGTAAATGATTTTAAATTCCTGGACATAGGCAATTTACTAGCAGACGAATTTAGTTCAAACTTTCAAACATGTATGTGCGTATATATGGCCAGAATGCAATATTTTGTGCTCAGACGTCATAAATTTGTCCATACACCACCCATCTCACTACCACTTAAAAATATACTCAAAAATCTGCCCTTAAAACTTCAAAAAGGGACACATGTTCAACTATTGCCACTTATAACGATGAAAATGTTATTTTAGTGGTGCATTTCTATCAGGTAGGTATATTTTGCACTCTACACAGTTTAGTCAGGTCTAACCATTCTAAACCTTAGAACTATAAAGTTTCTAAGACCATCATAAAAAATGTAGGAATTTCACTATAATAAGTATGCCCATCTACACCCATGCCTCGTTATATTTTTATTAGTAAGCAAATAATCCAAAGATAAAGTACGTGTAACAACACCACTAGATAATTCAATATGTTAATGATCAAAATGGAACTATAAATGTGTCCAATGAAAAGCAATCAATAATCATCATAACCGCAGTGTACATAGCTGCAGGCATACCAAGATTAAAAACTCTATTTTTTCAGACTAAGATACCAAACCATTATAATCAGAATGCAATTGGGTTTTATCTCCCCGTATTAGTGCTGGCTTCCTAACTTACAAGTATCTATGAAACAAAAACATGGACAGCAGACACTTCAAAAGTAAAAAAAGGAAAGAAAACAGTATGTTATGCTAAATATATGTAATGCTATAGTAAATATTCTTCAACATCCTCTCAGCCATGCATGAGTACTCAAGTAAACACAGATAACACTGACAAGCTCTCAGACAACAGCCACATAGTTAAACTTTAAATTGGAAGATGCAAACCAACACAGTAGTAAGTTAACCCTCCTACACAAGCACTCATGCATCACAGCCATATGTACATAGCAACATAGCACAGAGGAACAGGTACTGGTGCATGTTATTACTCCTCATACATCACAGCCATATGTACATAGCAACATAGCACAGAGGAACAGGTACTGGTGCATGTTATTACTCCTCATGCATCACAGCCATATGTACATAGCAACATAGCACCATAGCACAGAGGAACAGGTACTGGTGCATGTTATTACTCCTCATGCATCACAGACATATGTACATAGCAACATAGCACAGAGGAACAGGTACCGGTGCATGTTATTACTCCTCATACATCACAGCCATATGTACATAGCAACATAGCACAGAGGAACAGGTACTGGTGCATGTTATTACTCCTCATGCATCACAGCCATATGTACATAGCAACATAGCACCATAGCACAGAGGAACAGGTACTGGTGCATGTTATTACTCCTCATGCATCACAGACATATGTACATAGCAACATAGCACAGAGGAACAGGTACTGGTGCATGTTATTACTCCGCAAGCAGCCATCAGTCCTTTTAGTAATGTCAGTTTAATAAGCTTCTCAAGATGCAATGCGTATCATCGGCTATACCAAAACTCCATACCACACTACTACACCAAGGTTGTTACTTTATTTACGCGGCTTTAAATATAACAATGCACTTCACCACATTCCCACTGCACGTTTACTCCACTACTGTTGAATTACAGATAATTTAGTTGAGGGGCATTATTATTTTTTTATTTGCTTAGTTGCTCCTGGTGGTAATGTGCTTGCATGTGGAGAAAACAGGAAGAAGATTACTCAAAGCTACTAATAATCCTAATTATTAATTAATTAATTATTATTAATTGTAATAATCCTTCTACTTTCTGTTCCCTGTTTAAAAGTAACCTGCACATCTGTTTGCATTTCTGAACTTACTAATATAAAAATACCAGTAAAATCACAAATAAGGTGAGCACAGGTTACATAAGGCAGTGATGATCTTTGGGAATAGACTGTACAACATGTATTTTTTTTTTTAACACTTCCTCACCTTGTAGGTTAAACACTGATGGGGTCCCCATCTAAATTTATCACACAAAGGACATACTGATAACCTTAAGATAGGTAAAGACACTTCTTTGGTAAATTTTCCATATGCATGAGAAAATATCGACAAGTTCACATGGAGCCAGGTCAGAGATATAGCCTAGAGAGTGAGAGATGTGCTGTCTGTCTGGAAAAAAAGACAGCTAGCAACAGTAGCTGACAGTGAAGAGAGAGAGTTGATGTAAAATGAGCAGAGACATTCTCAATTAGCATCAGATAGAGATCTGTGTGTCCTTAAAATGGTACAGCAAACCATGCCTAACGTCATTTTAGAGATAAAACATGAGGTGGGAGGGATGCAGAACTTTGACTGGATGAAAATTGTCAGGTTTATTCATAGATCCCCATTGCATATGATATTTATTTATTTCCTAATATTGTACACAAGTCCATAGGTAATTACAGGGTTAGCTACCCTTGAGGGCCATTTTAAGCCTAAACAGTTTCCCTTTTTGTGCTCAAATTAACCTATCCCATTAAGAGACTGGCCTTACCCATCCCACGTTCGATAATTATGTATGACCCTAATGAGAATGATTGTGATCATACCATTGATAATTTGAAAGGATGCATGCATGGGATAAAGCATTTAGGAGCTATCTGTCCATCAGTTGAAATTGTAATAATTAATAATAGCAATAATTAGTAAGTACATTCTGAGTACATTATCCTTCAGATCCTCATGTCACACCCATATTGGTGGGGTTGGGGGGGAAACACACTCAGTTTAGCCTCCTAAGAACTACAAATGCAAATATATTATTTATAAGGGACAGCACAATTCCTTATGCACTTTTGTTTACATATTATTTGAAAATGACTGTTATCGTGGTTACAGCTTGAGTGAAGAAGCTATGCTTCTGAAGTTAGACATTATATGTTTCTGTGCCATGCTCGAGCAACTGAACGTCCCCTGTCTGTTTGGGATAAATTGTCTGTTAAGCAGGAGTGGCCTTAGGTCAACTGGTGCTCTAGGCAGAGGGCACAATGGCACCCCCCACCACACCACCCAGTGCCCTCATCTTGGTCTACCTACACCAAATAAATACTGGTAAATTGCCCCCACTAAAGCGGCACCCTAGGCGGCCGCTTAGTTGGCCTATGCCTAAGGCTGGCTATGCTGTTAAGCATGTACATACAAAGAGATGACAAAATGAGAGTTGTGGAAATATGGATGTAAGCATACATCTCAACCTCTTAGCCCAAGAAATATGGACAAAGTAAAAAATAATGGGTGACAAATGCCCCAAAAATATGGACAGATTTTAAACATTGCTCTTATCAACTTAGAAAGTTTTTTTTTTTTTTTAAATAGGTTAAGAATTAGTATGCATTTTCTGAAAGATATGAAGTTGGAAACTCAAATATCTGTCATTATATAGTGAGTTCAATCTCAGGTTTTTTGCCAGAAAACCACAATTTTGTATGAGGAACAGATCAAAAATATGTGGCAAAAATTTGGAAAGCTGCGAGGTAAGCACAGTACTAGACAAAGTGAATGCTAAGAAAGGCACTTTTGTTTTCTGAATTCAAGATAAATGTTTCTGGGGTTCACAAACTCGCGTGTAAATTGACAATGGCTGATCAGGAAGTTATAACATGGGATTATACAGTTGCTGTCACGTCAGAAGCCGTATTTCTTGTCAAGATAGGTGAGGATGTTGTATACCGAGCACAGCTCACATTAGAAATATAGTGATTTTCTTTTAGTCAGATACATCTGACCACATATTTTATTTAAAAAATATTCAAAGAAGGGAAAGAGTCAATTTTAACAGAATGCACTAACGTGTCAAGAACCTATATATAAGCAACAAAGACAACTACTTAAATAGGTAATATCCAAATGTGATATAAAGAGGTAAAGAGTCCGTCCACATACACACACCTCTCAGCCTGCATAGCACTACAAATAAAACGGACCTCTCAGCCTGCATAGCAAAAGTACATAAATACAGACCTCTCAGCCTGTAACAAATGGAGCTTCCTTCCAGCACGTAAACGGAGCCTTGGGGGAAAAATCTCTCCTTACTGTGACTCTGGTTTGAGGTGGAATCCATTTCCGCACACTTTGTGTTTGAATTTAACAACAGTGTGCAATGCATGGAAGATAAAGACTTAAAACAGTCACACAGACGCGAAAGCGTTTGTGTGACTGGATTTGAAGGGCTTTCTTAAAGAAGAACGCCCTAAAAAAATTATTATTTTTTTTAATTAAAAGAAGATTCCAGGGGGGTGCAAGTGCACGCCCTTGCACCTGGCTGTGGGCGTCCTTGCTTCCCATATTTATATGACCTAGTGAATAATAAATATAATGGTACTGTAAGTTCTTACAGAAGTGTTCTCATGTTATTATTACTAATTCCATCTCCCCCTGTGCTTTGTTTGGATCCAGGTTGTGCAGTTCTTTTTTAAATATAATCTAATTTGATTCCAGTATCTGGAGTTACCTGGATGTCACTCAGACAACGTATCACCCCTTTTGTGGAGCCAAACTGTTTTACATAAGATTTTGTAAATATATCTATAATCTCTTGTGTCTGCGAATAAATTTTAGAATCTGCACACAGTTTATCAATTTGTGTGTCTTTACTCCTTCCATCTTATGTATCTATAAAAAGGTTTCATATTATGCTCAATATCTTTATATACATTTTCTTGAAATTTTCTTGATCTTGTCTCACACTGTGCTTAATTTGTTTGTCCAGCTTGTTTATTCCAGGTTTCAAAGCTTTAGTTCGACTTCTTTCCATTTTTTATATTTTCTGTCTTTCACCCTAATCAGGTATCTTGTTCTTATGGAAATAAATAGCCCTGATGTTGTATGCCTAGATCCGGATGTTAAAACATTTTTTTTTTTATTTTTTGCTTAAACAATTTCTGTTTCAAAACTTTCCACATTCCATCTGCAGTTTTTCCATTGAACACATCACTCCAGTCACATAGTGAGTGTTTTGTTCCATATAATCTGTAAATAATCTTCTGTGCATTGGTTTAGATTTCAATTTGGCAGAATTATCTAGCAACAAATTAACCTTTATAACCCCATGATCACTGCACATCAATGGTAGTAAAACTTGATTTGAAGTAACAATAATTTCTTAGGAACACAATGTCTTGTATGTTCTGTTCCCTGGTAGATTTTTTTTTAAAGTCTGAAGCAACTGTTGTTCCTGAACATACGCTGTAAATAATTTCCTTACTAAAGTAGTTGAATCAATATTATTCTAGACTATTTCTGGTATATTTAAGTCCCCAGCTAATATTTATCTCTCCTGTGTTTTATGCAAGAAATGTATGAATTCTTCTATGTTATCAGCACTTGATTTTGGTGGTCTATACACTCCAACAATTGTTATATGTTCCAGGGTTGTCTTTATTGTCACATTTATACCATCTACAGTATTGGTGTTATCACTGAACATATAATAATCACAGGTCTCATAACTATCTCTAATCCCTATCATAGCGCCTCCACCTGATTTTTTGTTAGAAGGTCAGTTACAGTAAATAATTTATACCCTGACAGAACTGGTTTCCAGTCCTTGTTTTTTAACCATGTTTCAAAAAAACAAAAAAAACAATATCAATCTTGTGGGAATGTAGCACATTTTCCAATAAAAAAACAACTTTATTATTAATGCTCCTAGCATTAACAACTATCAGAGATGTATCAAATGTTGCTATCTGTAAACTGTAAAATTTTCGACCTGACAAAAATCTTGCCACGTGTTTGCCAAATATTGCAACATATCTGCAGCAAAAATTCTCTTCCCTGATCTTGACAAATGTGCACCATCGTGTCAGAACACAAGTGTGCCCAAAACTAGCCTTGGATGGTCTACACATTTCTATATTTTAAAACGGGACATTTTTCCATGTAGGTATTTACTCCAAAAATATTTTCATTCATGGTGACCGGCCTATCCTTTCTGTATGTGATTTATGAAAAATACACCCTAACACCAGTCAGGCTATGCTATCTAAGAGGGATGTAAGTTCCCTACTAACAGTCAGGGAGTCCTTGCGGGTGACATCATTTGTACCAACATGAATAAAAACAGATCCATACTTCCTTACATTAAGGCATTTCGAGGCTTGTCTCACATCTTCCATTTCTGCTCCTGGCAAGCATAAAACTATTCAATGTTTATTATCTTCTCTGCAAATATACATTATCAGTTCCTCTAATAATTGAATCTCCAATTACAAGAATATATTTGCTGGCCAACTCTGAAGAATCTTCAGCTTCTAATTTAGTAATATCTGCTCTATCAGTTGTTATAAAGGATAGATCTTCACCATTAGTCTCATTAATCCCACTGTTGCATATTAAATTTGCAAGAATATAATTTTCATCCAGCTGGCTATGTATTTCCACATCTTGAGCCATGTATGTAGTCAACATCTGTCTTTCTTATCTTTTTTCTTAGTAATGTTCTTCAGTCGTTCCATGTTCAGTTTTGATTTCTTCCTTTTCACCTGCCCCTTGTCTCTTTTTTCTACATTCTCTTTTGGAAAAATGATGCCTTTTTTTGTAGACTGATGGTTTTCTGATAGAAAAATGCTATCAATCCCTGTAATCTGTGTGTTACATAACAAAACATTATCATTTTTAGTAAATATTTTCTTTACAGACATTTATCAGTTTCTTTTTTTTCCTTGTTATTTGTTGTGAACTTCTTCCTTTCTTTCTTTTTTTGTTTACTTCTAAACATGCTGAATCCTCAAATTGCTGACCAACCAGAATTCCAAAGTTGTCAGTGACATCATTTTGTTTCATAGGGATTGAATGATTGTTACAAACAATAGAAACATAATTTCCTCAGTGTGTTCTATTTGCTCTTTGCCTAATATTATTTATCTCACTAGTCCAGCCATTAATATATGTAACAACAGTTCTCCAAACCATGCCAATTGCTCATTAGTAAGTCTAGATTTACTTCCAATAACGGTAGGCAAATCATCCAACGGCTGACTTGAGAAACACAGATTACCAGTGTTATCAGGCGTTACCTTTAAATATGCATAGCATTTATTACACTGTACAAGATAAGATATTTGTGCTTTGGTAAATCATTAATGGCATACTCATTTACGGAATCCATACTCATCTGCAAATGAATACAAAATTATAAAAGAAAAGTATAATCAAAATCAGTTACCACAGAATTCAAAGAAAACTTAAATTAACTTCTATGAGAAAAATCACACAAGCAATATACAACTAAATACTAAAGTAATTTCAGTAAAATTGTTGCTCTGACTGTAAAGTTCTGAAAGTCAGGCAAAAGCTGTAATTCCTTTATGTCGCATGCAAATGCATGCAGAAGCTTCTGCTCACTATCGCTTGCAGTCGCATTTCTTTTTAAAAGTAAAGATTAGTAAATCACACAGGATTGTTTAGATAAGCTCTGGATTGTTCTCTCTGTAGTCGGTGTGAATTTAAAGCTGACTAGGTCCCTTGGGATGTTTAGAGATTGCTGTCTAAAACATATCCCTTTCTAACATCCAACAGTAAAAATTAAAGGTAAAACAAAATATAAATCAAATAAATTTTATCTACAAGCTATCCCTTCCTTCCTACAAACAGTGAAAAACAGTGGTAAAAAAATAAAATATATATTCAAATTAAAACTTCTCTTATCAGGCAACTCCAGTAAATCACAGACCAATATTGGATTTGTTTAGCTAAACTTTGGATTGTCCTCTCTACAGTGACTAGGCCTCTTGGGATGGCTAGAGCTTGCCTGTCTAAAACCTATCCCTTTCAAACAACCAACAGTAAAAATTAAAGGTAAAACAACAAAATATAAATCAAATTAATTTTATCTACAAGTTATCCCTTCCTTCCTTCCTACAAACAGTGAAAAACAGTGGTAAAAAAATAAAATATATATTCAGATAGAACTTCTCTTATCAGGCAACTCCAGTAAATCACAGACCAAGATGGAATTGTTTAGCTAAGCTCTGGATTGTCCTCTCTGCAGTCTATGTGAATTTATAGCTGACTTGGCCTCTTGGGATGGCTAGAGCTTGCCTGTCTGAAACCTACCCCTTTCTAACAACCAACGGTGAAAATTAAAGTTAAATCAACAAAATAAAAATCAAAGTAAATCTACTCTACAAGCTATCCCTTCCTTCCTACAAAAATAAAATACAAATTAAAAAAAAGACATCTTACCAGGCAACTCCACAGTAAATCACAAACCAAGATGGGATTGTTTAGATAAGCGTTGATTCTTGCCCAGTTAGGTGTTGAAGGGCTTGCTCTAGTGTTGGATTTTAATAAATTATCCCTAGCAGTAAGAAACCCATCATTTGTATGTTTTGGGACATTATTACCTAAGGTGGACCTTTCTCATAATTTTCTAAAAATGTCACAGGGTATCAAAGTTTTGCAAACTGCTCTTAAACCTTTTATTGCAGGATTTGTAGTTGTAGATGTCCTTCTTATATTTTTGGCATATTTAGCTGAATGTGTTTGATGTGGAGGGAGAGAATCTACAAAAGTATGGAAAGTACTGCAGTCCACAGGTTTACTGCTGTTATGGTAGGTTCAGAATCCCCATCCTGAGTGGCTGCAGGATTAGACTCCATTAATGCATTTGAGCACTATGAATTTTGGTTTCTGTGGAAGAATCAGAATCTGACATTTCTTCTGCATTTTCACCGGTATTCTTCTCCATCTGTAATTATAAATTTTGTGACTGTTTACTTCTTTTCATGGTGTTTGTTTTTATTACTGAATCATTTTAATGTAATTGCACATTTTGCCTTAGATGTATGTCTGTGTTTTTAATACAACTGTTTGCCTTTATTGACTGCTCTCACTGATAATTGATCTGAAGATATCAAAGCAGGTGTTTGTTGTCTCTGTTGTCTAAATTGTGCATTATAAACAGATCCATGGGGATGGGTAGAAGTGCTAGAGGTAACTTGAGAGGTACCCAGGGAAGTAGTAGTCAGAACAGAATTTTATACCTCCACATACCCTCTCAGAGAAGGAGAGCTATCGGTTTTATAGGAAGCAGGTTGATAGTATGGTGGAGGGGGGGGGGGGATCAGAATCTAGCCATTGTCAGAAGAATCTGGGTGATTAACTGTTAATTTTTCTAGATGTTGCAGTGGATTCATTCCCAGGTATAGGATTTTTCTCCTGCACTTTTTTGTAATGTATTTACTGTTCTAGTAGCAGGCTGCAGCTGTGTTTTCAATCTAGCTGAATTGTATTTCAGACTTCTAACTACAGATTCCTTTTCTTTATTTTTAGATTCTTCTTGCTGGTCATTAAAAGCTGACCAATAAGAGGCATGTACTTTATTCCCTTTTTATTTCAGTTTCTTTTTAAGATTTTCTTATCAAAAGTCTCTCTGGCAACTGCAGTGCACTATCATTTTTTGTGAATTCAGATCATTTTACTAATTTATTAAAGCTGTCACCACCATACTTATTAAACATGTAACTGTCTGGAGTCCAAATGTCCAGTTCTTTTAATACACTTATATTCAGAGGCATCGCTAGTCCAACTAGAACCATGCGCCAATCCCATGAAGTTGCACGCCACCCCCCTAGCTTAAGTTAAGTAAAAAAAAAGGACTTCTGTGGGTATACAGTCCATTTTCCATGCACCCAAATCTTCAACTAAAGCTTAGCTCATCAATTAGATGGCCAGATACAAGCCTCTCCCTTCTGTTCCTGGAGCCAAACAGGTCCCTTTTTATGCGCTCTACCCCTGACCATCCTCCTTCCTCACATTCTATTTTTTCTTTTAATTTGTAGCAAGCAGCTGCTACAGTTCATTTGCCACACAGAGCTCTGCAGTTCTCAGGTTTTAGATTTAAAAAAAAAATTCACTTTTAAACTGTAGCAAACTTTTTGTTACAACATAGCAAGCAGTTGCTAAAGTTTCTAATCTGCAAGGAGCACTATTATACACAGGTTTTAGTTAAAACAAACAGTTTAGATCACAAATAGAGTGCTACAGCACTCAGGTCTTATCAAATGCATTAAAGAGCGATCAGAATCAGCAGACTGCACCCTTGCACCCAGAGCAGTTACAATGGAGAACTGGATAGTAGCACCAGCTTATAAGCATAGATAAAGGTTACTGTGTCTATATGTCAGTGCTCTTCAGTGATTCTTCCCTAGGCTACCTCAGACTTAGAAAGCTTTCATCCTACATTGCACCAAAACTACTGTCTCTCAAACCATGTAGTCAGGACTATTGGGACGTTGAAGAACTGAAGCTTATGAATGGAATACTTGATTTATTTGGTTTTCGGCCCTAGAACAGGAAGGTAGCCTAACTTTGGCAATAAAAAATCACCTGTACAAAAACTCTGAGTTTACCATAGGGCTTAAATGGGAACATGGTGCTCCTTCATTGTTGGTGGCGGGTTTAACATTGCTGCTGGTAGAATTTGAATGATATTGGAGGCTTTGTTTCTTTTTTTAGTATGGAGGTAATGGGTTCAAAGAAGGGCAGTAACTTTTAACCTTTTCTGTAGTGCTTGTGGAAGTATCAGATGTAGATGGGCTGTTTTTCCAGGGTTTAAGAGTTTATGTGTATATGCTTAGAATATTCTGGGGATGAAGTTTGGAGAATTCTGGAGATTTTTATAATATGATTTCTTGTCATGCTGAATTCATTGTTTGGTATTGTTTCTTAGATATCTATATTGTAGTGATGTTTGAGTTTTGCTATTTAGCCAATATTTCTATGCCTTATTTGAAGACATCATGAACTTTTTTTTTTTTTAGTTAGCCAAGGAGTTGGATTCACTCTTTTGAGTCTTAGAGTGATTAACTGCATCATCTAGTGGTGGGGTTTTGACTGCTGTCCAGTTAACCTGTTTTAGTCTACTGATGAAGGACTCTGCAAGAAAATTGCTAAGATTTCTGACTGCTTTATAGAAGTGGCATTTATGATTTTGAAGTTGTTGACAAATGATGTAAACAAGAAGGTGATAACTTATGGTGCCAGGTAGGGTACCAAATGATGCAATCCTCCTGGGTGAGGAAGTGAGAATCCAGTCAACAGTAATTTCTCTGGATGAAGCTTTTTTTTAAATCTAATTGGTGTATTAATCATTTGAGAGAAACCATATGGATGTAATGTAATACATAGGTTGTCTATATTTATTGTTTTGCTAGTCGGTGTTGACAGTCCCTACAATAATTGTTTTGAGTTTCATATTGAAAACAAAAAAGTAGAAGAAACGGCCACAGCAGAAGTAACAGAGCACGGACTTTATTGTAAGCGCTTTCGGTCGAAGTAATACCTCAACCTTCTTCAGACATACACAATTAAAACAACCATGGGACACAATTAAAACAAACATGGGACAAGTGAACCAGCGTTAATACCCACAGTGGCCAGCTTTCTCGCCAAGAAGGATTTTTTTATGGGTGCTCACAGCAGCATCAACAATGGTGTTGTGAACAACCAAGAAGTTTTGGTGAGTCCGAGTTCGTCTTCTTCCTTTGTGGACAAACTTAACACTTTTGATAATAAATTATATCACTGTAGGAAACTTCAGTTGGAGGTTTCATACCTCCAAGAATGTATTAGTTTAAAAATCGTTCCCAAAGGGTTACGCCAGTGGCGTTACCCTGCTGGCTTGATAAATAATTCAGTGTTTCATCAAGAGTTACTAGTCTTGTTCGATAAGCAAGGCATGGAATTTTTAAGTTCACTTATCAATTTTTATAACGTGGAATTGAACACACTGTTGGAGGAACTAACACAATTGGAATCATTCCTACAAGGTCATTCAGATTTTATTGGATACAAGTATGACTATGTTAGGATCCTGTCAAGTATCGAAGCATCCATTAACAAACTAGTGATAAACAAGAAACGCAAAATTGACAGAGACATTAAGGAGTATACTAACAAAAGGGCATACCCCCCTCCCCCTTTAGGTCAGTCTAGGATTGGTGATACAGGTGGGAATTTTACTATTGATTCTATACCACAAGCTATCCAGCAGGTTTCTGGCAATGTTGAAACGCCACCCATTAGAAGTAGTGAGTGTATCAGGAACCAAGGCACTCATGTGAACAGTGACAATGGGGGCTACAGTAACCACAATCAGAGTGATGGGGGACACAATGTGAATGATAACAATCAGGGTTTTCACAGGAGGAGAGATGGCTTGACTCCTGGCACGAGCAACAACAACAACAATTCCACGTCCAATTACAGGGGGAGACCGCAGAGAAGGAAGAAGGGGAACCAACAGAGGAGATAGAGAACATTGAAGAAACTGGTCCCATCGTCCATACTAGCCAACAAGGGGATTTCAAAATCTACAATTATACTGTTCTTACAGTTGAACAAAATCTTATTGACTTTTTTTCAAAAGGTCTTACATTTGTTCCTGACAGAAAATGTAGTGTAGTCAACACAATTGTAGATTTGAAATTATATGTTCGCAAATTGAACCTGGCTTTTAGATTAGGTAATATGCCTTCCCTTTTGAATACTCACAAAGTTTCAAGCGTCTTTAATCCCCCACTACATAGTTCTTTAAACATCTTTGAGAAGGTTTGTGAGATTGATTTAAGGGCTTTGCTCTTGTCAAAGCATTCCTAAAACCATGAAAGTTAACATTTCCAAAGAAGACTTAGCCTTTATTTCTCTTCTTATTGAATGTAACATAAGAGTGATGTTGCCGGACAAGGGTGGGGGATTAGTTTTTATGGATGAATATTTTTACAATAGAAAGTTACTTGAACACCTTGAATCTGACATTTATTCGAAATCTAGTCTCAACGAGATACACATGGCCTATAAAAAAATCAAAGGTATTTTAGATGATCTTTTTATTCAAGGGACCATAGATTCCGATATGTTACAGTATTTGGACATGCCAGCACCCAAGATTCCCACCATGTTTGGCACACCCAAAATTCATAAAAATTTGGTTAACCCCCCTTTCAGACCCATTGTGGACGGAAGGGGTTCAATTACATACGCATGTGCCAAACTGGTGGACAGTATTCTAAAACCATTATTAAAAAGTGAGCCCCAAATTTGTAAGGACTCTTGGGGGTTTTTACAACATATAGATAAGATGGTTTACAACTCAGATCTGATGTTTTTAGTGGTGGACATCAAAGACTTGTATACAATCATCCCACAACAGTTAGGGATTGAATGGACAAGGGAATTCATGTTGAGTAAAAAAGCCTCTAATGATCAAATGAATTTGGTTGAAACATTACTAGAGATCGTGCTGTTAAACAACTTTTTAACATTCAAAGGTCAATTTTACCTTCAAAAGACTGGCATAGCCATGGGGTCCCCCTGTGGATGCAGTTTTGCAAACAGCGTCCTTGCACACTGGGAGCGTAAATATTTATTTCAAAATGTGCTGTATCAAGAAAATGTCACCTGGTACAACAGATACCAGGATGATATGTTCTTTTTTTGGAAAGGGCCATTAGAACTGATCCCCCAGTTTATAGGTAGCATTTCTAAAATGACAAACTTTCTCCAATTTACCTTTACAATTGGAGAAAATGAAATCAGTTTTTTGGATGTCAAATTAAGTAAAGACACTCCTAAAAGTAGATTTAAATCTCAAATATATAGAAAGCCTACCCACTCAAATTCCCTTCTCCACTTCTCAAGTGGACATCCATTTCACCAAAAGAGAAGTGTGGTGAAGGGACAATTTGTGAGGGCAGTAAGAATGATATCTGACCAACAGGATTTAGTTGATGAATGTGAAAACTTGAGTGTAAAGTTTGTTACGAGAGGATACCCAAAGGCTTTAATTAATGAAGTGATGAAGGAGGTTTTGCACAAAAGAGAAGTGGGCCATTTTAAGCCATTATTAGGAGGGGGTAGCATGCAAACCTCATTAAAACCATCAACTGGGGAGACACCTCAAATTAACTTTATTTTCACTTACTGCATTGATTTTAACATCATAAGAGGCATCATTAACAAAAATTGGAACATCATTCTGGAAGATACACTTTTGGCTAAAGCAATAGGTTCTAAGCCAAAATTTGTGTACAGGAGGGGGGTCAATCTAAAAACTTGGTTGAAAAATCAACTGGTAAATCTATAAGGACTAATGTGGGCATGACAAAATGTGGGATGTGCCCACAATGTAAACACATTCTCCCAGGTAATGAGGTACACATTAATGGGATCAACTATCGGATCAATGGCAAGTACAACTGTGAAAGTAAAAATGTGGTTTATGTGGCTGTATGTGTAAAATGTTCATCATTTTACATCGGCAAGACAGAGCGGGCATTAAAGAAGAGAGTGTATGAACACCTTTATGCCATAGGGAGGAAAGATCTAAATAACGCACTTGCCAGGCACATTTGTGAACAACCTGACCACCACTTTTTATTTTCTGCCATACAACAGGTCAAGATAGGTATTAGGGGGGGGGGTCCTGAAGAACCAGAACTTTTATGGCAAATTAGAACACTTGCCCAATTTCCCCCAGGCTTGAATGAGTATGCATTGATTAAATGTATACTAAAATTAAGGGCATTAAGGAGATAAATTGTTTATTGTTTATATGTTTTACATGTAACAGTATTAATTTTGTTGTTTTTTATACATTTTTACATAATGTGTGTGTTTATAAAAATACTCACACTTTTTTAGACAGCCTAGCCTTTAAGCTATATGGTTATCTCTTATAAACTCATTAACATGGTCTCTTTTTTATATATTTACGTACATAAGGGTTTTTATATATTTACATATATAATGGTTTTTATTGAATTATGAGTCTGGTTTGTTTGTTGGAGAGTCTTGTGCAATAGTTCTTGATGTTACTACTCATGATTATTATTTAGTATATAAAAAATTTTATAAAATTTTATAAAGTTATAACACTCTTTAAGAAAATGTTGATTTAATGTATTTATAACATTATATATACATTTCTATATAAAATAAGCTAAATTCATTAGCATGTTTTAAAATTATTTTTTGTCACTTTAAGAGTTCATAATAATTAATTGATTAATTAGTATACATTTTTTTCTAATTATGCATTGCATATTTAAGGATGTTTCTGTGGTTGTTTTAATTGTGTATGTCTGAAGAAGGTTGAGGTATTACTTCGACCGAAAGCGCTTACAATAAAGTCCGTGCTCTGTTACTTCTGCTGTGGCCGTTTCTTCTACTTTTTTGTTTTCAGTGGAAGTTTGGTATCGTTTTGGTTTTTCATCTTCTTGAGTTTCATATTGTCTGAGACCTATTAGAGGATTTTTTCAAGGATTGGTATGTTACTAATGGGAAGTATATATAATCCAATCAAATCAAGGCTTCTATGCAGGTTAATTTTATGCAGAGTGATTAGAAGTTTAGCATGACTGGATGTTGGTATAGTTTTGTGCTATGGTGACAGATTGGAGGCGGATCCAAAGTATTCTTGTAGCGAATGGTCACACCACCTGCTTTCTTGTTTATTCTGCAAATCTGATTATATTCCAGCTGGGGGGCTGACATTTCTTCATCTTTGGTGTGTGGTTTCCAAAAGGGTTCTCTGGCTATGAAGAGTGTGGGGAAGTGATGTGATATACAGGCATGAACTTTTGTTACTTTGTTATGGATTATTCTAAGATTAGCACGTATGAGCTGCCAACCTGTTTGGTTAGACAGAATAGAAAGTTCAGACTGTGGGAGAGTTGAGAAAGAAACATTGGTATTAAAAAGACTTAGGGTTAGGATGAATGTCACCACTTAATATTAAAGAGGGATGTGGGATATGAGAGAAAAGGACCAAAAAAATGTATGTTTATATGCTGTAGCTTGTTTATTTGATGTTAAGTTGCAGCCTATACTCTTGGTTTTGTGGAATTCAAATTAAGATGTTGTGCAGGGGTGTTGGTAGTTTACAGAGAGTGAGTTCATAATGGTAAGAAGTTGTGATAATAAGTATCATGAGGGTTATAAGTAGGAGGACTAGTCTGAGTGTTGTATTTTGAGTATTGTGAGGCATACCTCTCAACCTCGTAGCACAAGAAATCTGGACAAAACCTAACATAATGGGGGGGGGAGAACAAAGGCCCAAAAGGGACAGATTTTATATATTGCTCTTATAAACTTAGAATGATGCTAGAATAACAGGATTTATCTTAGCATGCATTGCTCTGAAGGATATGGTCTGAAACTCAAATGTATGTCATTAATTAGTGACTTAATTCCTCAGATTATCCTAGTGATTTGGCTGAATACCACAGATTTTATGAGTAACACACCAAAAATTTGAAGCAGAAATCTGAACATTCTTCAAAAATTTGGACTGTTGAGAAATATGTTGTAAGGGAATAGTGTAGGGTGGGGTGGAGTGAGGTGGTACAGGGTTAGTTAAGTGAAACATGGAGATGGCAGATAACAATCTAGCCACACTAGACTGCCCCTTTCCCAGTATGCTACAGACCTTACTTAACTAAGAGCTTATTTCGTCTTCATTTATAATAATAATTCTCTTTTGTCTGTACCCTACATTCATGAACAGTGACACACAGAAGAGCTGAAAATTCATTGGAATGGCAGACTCATCTGGCAGCAGTAAAATACTTCAAATGTTTAATCCTGAAAATGAATAAGAATGCATGTGATGTAGCCTTTAGAAAATACAGGGATCTGCTGGTAAGAATGCTGCACAATCGTCTGCCTTGTGGTGGGTGGCACAGTTTGTCCAGCTTTGAGAGAGAAGGTTGAGGCATCACTGTTGTCTAAGTGCCTCACTTCCATGTTTTGCATAAGCCATCACTAATTCACTATCAGAGACTGCCTACAGAGAGCTAAAGAGCAAACAGGGCCACACTGCAAATCTGATGTCACTATCATGTCTGCCAGAGTGCAAAATTCATCTCGAGCAGTCAGAGAATGAAACACCTGCTAGATGCTGAAAGAGTTAAGAAACTACAAGCACAGAAAATAGCAAAAGACAGCATGGATCACCTTGAAAGGACTTCACATGTTGGAATATTTAGAAAATATGAATGAGCATAGGGTAAAAACAGCAAAACAGCTGTTTTTTTTTATAACTCCGGGGAAACAAAATGATTAGCTCAGAGGCTAACATGCTAGAAAGTAGAAGGAGTGATAATGAAACCCAGAAACTGAAAAAACATTTCCAGACAAAGTAATGGAAATAACGCAGAAATGTACGGTCAGCTATACAATAAGGATTTAGAAGGAGAACCAGATCACCAAAAATGAAAACATATCTAAGAATGAAAATGACCTAAGCTACTGGAGACAGATACAAAAAAATCATTGATGCTCAGAATACATTTTAAAGAGATTAAGGGTGCAATGAAGAACCAGGACACAGGGATTGCACCAGGTATAGATGATATCCCTATATAATTATGGCAGAGGCATGGAAGACAAGTAATCAGGATATGGGAGAAGTGAATTAATTATATCACAGAGGGAGAGGCCCCGACACCATCCTTGTCAAAGACAGTGATGATCATTATACTGAAGGAAGGGAAAGATCCAACAGATTCAGGTTCATATAGCATCAATCTCAACATTAAATTGTCTATAATGTCTTTAAGACTATTTTAACCAAGAAGCTGGCAATGATATTAATTAAATCAGTAGTTCTTCACTAATGTGGTGAAAAGGAGGTAGGCAAATGTTTGTTAATATTACCCACACTTTGATAATTCAACATGAAGTTGAGACAAAAAACAAAATGCAACTGACGGTAGGTATACACACTGAGAAAGATTTTGGTAAGATTAGTTTGGAATGTGCGGTCGAGTGGGGTTTGAAAGACATGCGTGAATGGGCGTGCCTTCATTGAAAGTTGGGTGTTGGGCTGGCAACTCGGCACCATAAAAAAAAATCTACTGCCAATCACTAGCGGACCGGAGTTTCCCTGTGGCGACCCCTAACCAGGAAAAGCCAAAAAGACAAACAAACAAGTTGGGAATGTCTAAAGAAAACAATATAAATCTATAACTTTCCCAAACAATGAGAGACATTGATATTTAGAATGTATAATAATGCAGAGTCAAACCTAAAGGATGGAGGATAGCTTTCAGAGAAACAAGGCAGGCTGCCCTTTGATGCCTCTTCTGTTTATTTTATGCCTGCAAACCTTAGCTGTGGAAATTATAGACAATCGGGAATAATAGGTTGTAAACCGAAAGACTCATTTGAAAAAATGCTTTATTTAGTGATGAGGTAAAACTGTACAAACCAATTCCAGAACAGGGTTTAAAGATTTAACAATCCTTTTCAGAATGCTAAAAAAATGTATCTATATAACATGTTATAAGATTTATGAAATTAAGACAAAAGCAGTAACGTTAAATTATATACTTAAATATGATTTGGTCCAGAGCTTTCCCTTTCTCTTGGGTCATGATAAAAATGAAATATTTGTGAATATGGCTAAATCAAAATATTGAGCAGGCAGCCAGAGAGACCATGGAGGACCTTATTCAGGAGGTAATACAAAAGAAAAGACAACAGAAAATTAGAACAATGGATACAGATAGTAAAATACAAGCAATGAAAATATTTCTGGTCCCCTTGATACTTTAACGGAAAAAGCTTATTGTTAATCTCCAACTGGGAAAGATGTACAAAAATGAACAACAATGTCAAATAATTTATTTGTAATAATAAAAAAGGAGACTTCACTGGGATAAACTGAGCCATCTATAGAGCAGGGAGGACTGGAACTGCTTGATCTAAAGAATACTTTAACATGGCACAGTTAGGACAGATGTACTTAATCCAGAGGCAAACGTGTTCACCTAAATGGAAAACAATGCTTTACTTCTTTGAAGGATTGGATAGTAAAGGGTGCAGTTCGGACTATGAAAGATAATAAATGTACAGAACAGTATGCATAGAGACACTTAGTACTGGGTTAAAATGTAATAAATTAAACAACTGAACATATTTAAATCAATCTGGGTCATATTGTACAGAGTTATTTTTTCTTTACCACATTACTTCTTTTCTTTTGTTTTACTTAATATAAACTAGCAAATACTATTCAACATTTGTGGACTTAATAAAACAAAATATGTTCTTTTAGAAGTGAAGTGAGGGAATAATGAATGATTATTATATACTAGTTGTATACATTCTTATACTGGTGTAGTGTTGTAAGCGCTGGTTAGCTGATTTATAAACTAATAACAAGATATTGATGAATTATTAACTAATTGTAAAAGCTATCAGTGCAGCTAAAAGTGATGATTTTTTTTTTAAATAAATCAAAGACTGATGCCTAATGCTGACATCATTAAAACATGTATCATGACAGTTTTAGGTGTAACACATGTAGATTCATAACTCAGGATGAAACATTCAGAAGTGCAACCCCCTCCCTATATATCACAGAAACAATGGGTAATCATGCTCTGACCAATACCTGTTAACCTCTTTGTATAAGAAATCTGCAGAAAGCCTAAAACATTAGGTGACAAAGGCCCAAAAATAGGGACATACTTTAAATATTGCTCTTAGAGACTTAGAAAATTGCTAGAATAACAGCATTTGTCTTAGCATGCATTTTCTGAAGGAAATGACGTCTGAAGCTCAAATGTATGACATTATTTATTTATTTCAATCCTTGGTAATTTTCCAAAAAATAAATTTTATGAGGAATAGAGAAAAAATACGAGGCATAAATCTGGACATTCTGCCAAAATCTGGGCAACTGAGAAGTATGCTCTGACCTACTGTGTATCTGCATTCTGCATCTACAACTAGTATTTTTCTCGATTTGTAATGTAGTATACACAAGTTCTGTAACACTTAATGAGTGTCCTAAACAAGTACTTGTTAATATAGTTGATTGGTGTCATGTTACTGCAGGAACAAGGCAAAAATATCTGGATCTTTTTTTACTTCTTGTAGAGTCCACTCTGCTGTAAAGCACAAGGCACTTACTCTGCTAGCTGCTATGATTCTGTTTCCTGGGGGTTATAGCTTACCACCAACATTGGATCTCCATTATTCTGGTATGGCTCCTTTCTTCTCAGGGCAACAGCATTGGGGGCACTTTGACATACCCCTTCACTAACTGGATCACATCCTTCTGGAAGAGAAGAGCCTCTATGACTGTATGGGATATGATTACTCCATGATCAGGGAAAGGAGTGGAAAAGCCTGGAAAATCATTACTATAGCCAGTCTAGGGTTTTCTTGATTAAGCCCGGCCTTCCTACTGACATGCTATGTGTCATCACCCAGATAGGCATGTACTGATAACAAGAGAAAAATGTCCTCACCTACAGGGGCAAAATCTGTTTAGTATATCCATCTGCTGCAGTAACAACACCTTGTCATGGCCCCAGAATCCCCACTGGGGGCTGAGGCTCATCAACAACCATGCCCTCAGCACATCCCCACACCCTCTACCCTCAAAGAGGCGACAAGTAACTGGTTTGTCATTGTTCTTCCTCCTTTTCCAGCTCCAGCTGGTGCCTAAGTACCAAATTAAACATGGGTCACCTGGGTTAGACTCAGGGCTTTAGTCAACTGTGGCTTGTCATACTATTTAATTATGGCTGTTTTTGAGTTATTTGTGTAACTGCTACTTTCTGACAAGACTGTAGAACTTAGTAGTAAGTGATTGTTTAATGAACATGTTTCTTGTTTAAAAAAATGGAAGAATTGAATGATTTATGTAATATTGCTTAAGTTATATGACATATAGTAATATATGTAAAGTATAATGTTTGTTATGTTAATACAGTTTGATTACTTTTATATGAATGTAAATTTGCCTATGTCTCAAGTGATAATTTGATAATTCAATAAAGGTGTTTGAAAAAAAAAGACTATAGACATTTTGCCTTGCAGCAGCACACACTATTGTATACTTCTTTGAGTAACTCTACGTTTTCTGTTTTGTGGTGAGTACTCCACATTATGAACACAAGCCAAGACCTGGGTGTCCACATAGTCATAACAGAGCTGTGGTAATAGAGAGCATTAGACCCAGTGAAAGTGCTGATTCAGAATTGGTGTGATGCAGTTACTACAGTTTTTTTTTCCCTATCTTAGGTTTGTGCAGTTACACGAGCAGAGTTCAGTGTCGTCCGGTAGCAGGCTTTTTTGGCTGCTTACACACACACACACACACACACACACACACACACACACACACACACACACACACACATGGAAAGAACAATATAGAGATCATCAATTCCATTTATTTCAGCCTCCTTTACGTCCCATGCATAACATGTTTGAAAGATGATGAGTAGGGTGTTAAGGAGAGATACTAGACTACCTACAATCAGAATTAGCAAAAAAAGAGTAGACAAGTTATGGCTACCCAAAATATACCCGTATTGTATTTAGTGTTGCTTGGTAACTGCTGAAACATTCTTTCAAAACCTTTTCACATAATGCTGCAGGTATCAAATTATGCTGCTGTCATATCATTTTGACAGGTATGAAGAAATAATAAAAGATTCCATTGTTCTCCCTTATCAGCAGAGTACTGAAGTATAAAACATTCCATTGCTGTCCGTTATCACCAGAGTACTGAAGTATAAAAATTCTGTTGCTGTCCGTTATCAGCAGAGTACCGAAATATAAAAGATTCTATTGCTGTCCGTTATCACCTGATTACCTATGTATAAAAGATTCCATTGTTTTCCGTTATCAGCAGAGTACCGAAGTATAAAAGATTCCATTGTTTTCCCTTATCAGTAGAGTACTTAAGTATAAAAGATTCCATTGTTTTCCGTTATCAGCTGAGTACCTAAGTATAAAAGATTCCATTGTTTTCCGTTATCAGCTGAGTACCTAAGTATAAAAGATTCCATTGCTGTCTGTTATCAGCAGAGCACCTAAGTATAGTGCTGATCATCCTGTGTTTGACACTAGTAGTACTGAATAGCTGTGTGTGTGTGTGTGTGTGTGTGTGTGTGTGTGTGTGTGTGTGTGTGTGTGTGTGTTTGTGTTTCATATATATTGAAATGAGTATGCATTTCCTTAGTTCTAGTGTTCCTGTTGTGCTCTATCTGCAGGTGTGTAACTGCTAAATTATAATGGTACTGTTAAAAACATGATTACAGAATTGCTTTCAGCTGGTTGAACAGATATATTAATAGCTCAAGTTTACATGCATCAAAACAGCAAGCAATGTATTACACAGTTTTAATGACAGCCTTGGAAAGTTTTGTAGTGTCCTTAGCTGTTATTTATAATAAGGCTGTTATTGTTACCAAAGAGTCAGAATGCCTAGTAATGTAGTTTGTGTAGTGTTAATCAATGTTATACAGCTGGACATGATTATCTGCAAAGAGTAGACTAACAATATGTCCAGTTATTGAATTGCGCAAAGGGTTCAGTAAACATATCCCTAACCCTTACTGTGTTCATGAACAGCCCAGGCTTATGCACCACAATTTAAATCATTTGTTTGTGCTTGTCTTACTAAGTATCATTAAATGTAATTGGGTCACCAAGATGCTTTACCTTTCTCATCGTCTTGACATAGACATACTTCAGTCAGTGTGATGGCTAATTCAGGATTTAGGCTGGGTCCTGTAAAATGAGTTTGTGTGTAGTACACACACACACACACACACACACACACACACACACATATATATATATATATATATATATATATATATATATATACACACACACACACACACACACACACACACACACACACACTCCCTGTATGCTTCACTGCCTTGTGATGATTAACTTGTATCTCTCTTTCAGGTTTATATTTTCTTACAGGTCTGCTTATAACATGCTATTTATTTAATTTGCCCTTTGGTCCGTCTTTGTTTTTGTAGGAATGTGTGTGTGTGTGTGTGTGTGTGTGTGTGTGTGTGTGTGTGTGTGTGTGTCTGTGTGCATGTGTGTGTGTCTACCTTCCACTGTTAATTCCATTAGCAGTTACTGGTGCAATGGTTTAGGTCCAGCAGACGGTTCTATTTCTTGTGAACACTATTACAGTATAACTACACATCACATGCTTCATTTGGTGTTATAACTATATACACTGTATGCTGTGTTTTTTAAGTCTTGCTATATTCTCATGCTGTCATTTAGATCATCTGTCTGAGTTACTGGGGTAAGTGGGAGATGGAGTCCCAATTTTTGCCTTCTGAGATTGTATAAAATTTGCCTCCTCATGATAACAGTTATGTATTGCATGGAGTGTTGTGGTACACTCAAAAAACAATTAAAAAAACAATTAAATAATATCCTAGTTATGTGCAACTGTAGCATGAGACCTGACCATAACAACGCTTTCAAAGGTGTGTAACAAATGCTACACAACCTAAGTACTGCTACAGTCTGCAATCAGGGAAGGAACATTCCTTCTGTCTCAGCTGCCCCTGAATCTCTCTCCTCATGCATCAATGGAAGTTTACAGAGTTGTTCTTGTTGTAAGTTGTTGTTCTTTCGGCTTTTCCCGGTTAGGGGTCGCCACAGTGGAACTCCGGTCTGCTAATGATTGGCAGTAGATTTTTACAGTGCGGACGTGCCAGCCCGACGCCCAACCTTCAATATAGGCACACCCATTCACGCATATCTTTTGAATGCCACTTAACTGCTGGGAGGACATGCAGACTCCACACAGAAGGCGTTCCGGCCGAGAATCGAACGGGAGAACCTCTTGCTGTGAGGCGACAATGTTACAGCTGTAAGTAACTTATTTAAATTAGGGCAGTATTTAAAAATTGGCCCTGATTTTTTCCTTAATTTCTGTCTATGCAACAACACTCACCAAGTACTTTACTGACTTTCAAAGCCGGTAAAACATTTCAGCCTTTTTTTTTGTTATATATAACATGTAGTTCATGGAGTAGATAAGACTCTATCCAGGACAAAAAGCTATTATCAGGTCTCACCAATCATAACCCATTATTTTGTGTTCTCGACATGAATGCCACGACTTCTTCACTCTTGAGGTGGATTTCTTGTCATCCATTTTCTGATCACATAATAACCTGGTTATGTTCGGAGACCCGATCTAACGTGGTTATGTTCGGAGACCCGATCATAACCCTTTATGTACTGTCCTGAATCCAACTGCCTATTGTTTGTTTTTTAGGGGGGAGGAGGAGGTACTGCAGTAGGGCCACAGGTTAAAACTTAATATGCTGTTGTGATCTCGTGGTAATACAGTGGTTGTGTGTGGCAGTGAGCTTGCTGTCAGCTTTTTCTTGTGAGTAATGTGTGTAATGCGCATACAGCAGCAGAGTTACAAGGATGATGAGAACTGTCACTCTAACTACTGCTATGTGACCAGTCAGTTCATAGGGTAGAGCAGAGTAGACATACCAGGGCCAGTGACTATGGAATGTGTCAGTCTGGTTTCAGTCTGTTTGTTCTAGACTCCATTAGAGAGTTTTGTGAAAAGGCTGACTTAACTCTACAGTTCTCTTTCAATGATCATTTTACTGTTTTGGTATCATTTGTACATAATTGGTAGTCACAGTGGTAACATGTAAAAGGTGCTTCAGCAAATTATGTACATTAATTAAATGTATACTTTGGAAAGGGGTGATACAGACATTCAAAATAACTAGAACGTTGAATGGAGTTTAATGATCTTTAAATTATCATGGAACATTGAAAAACTGGTTCCACAAGTGTATGTGGAAGCAATGTGGACTTCAATGAAACAGCTAATGAAGGAGGGAAAGATGATAACATTTCTGCACAAGATGTACTCATATTTATTATGCAACTATACAAAATGGCTCCTTGAATGTTGCAGGAGAAAGCTATGTCAGCTCCAAGAACAGACGATGTAGGCATGCAAATGATAAGAAATACAAGAAAATCATCAAATACATGCATTTTTTATTGTAATTATATTGTAATATGCAGACACGTTATAAATGATACACAGCTGCAGGAAAGACTAAAAGGCATCTTAATGTGTATTCATCCATATGTGTATTATGCAGTCCAATGACCATACAGAATCCCAGAAAAGAGAAACCCATGAATCTCCTTCACAAAAGTCAAAGTTTAGTGGCTGAGTCAATGAGGGGTCAGCATTTAAGTGGACTCCTGGAAATGTTAGCAGACAGGTAGTATCAGGCTAAGTACCTATATTTGGGAAGCATTAACATCACCTTCCACCCACTGTACCATGTAAAGACTCACATTCATTACATTCTGGTTGCAACACAACTCCAGCGACTAGGCATTCATCACTTGTGTCATGTATTATACAGCATATCCAAAGGAAGTGGCATTGAATCAGAATATCTCACAGAAGAACAAGGCAATAAGCCTATATGTCCATGAAGTGCATTCAGCATTCTATCTCCATGCCATCCCTACCTTCACCCCACCCTTTGTGGATTCTCTGTCCACACTCATTCAGGCAGTTCATTTCATGAGCCCATAACTGTCTCTTTGAAGGAGTGTTTCAGATCTGGAGATGGGGATATAAGAATCCAGCAGTTAGTCACTATATTCTGATGCCTGTGCCCCCTCCCCCATTCTTCCTGTTCTGTTGAGATGAGACTTCCATCTTTCCTATTATGTTCAGGATGACCACTTTAAATCATACTGACATGATCCTAAGTACCTTTATCATGTCCCTATGTCTTTTCTGGTCTCGACTGAGAACAGTTCCAGATCCAATAGTATTGGATCATATTCTTGTCCTTCCATTCCATTCACCCTTCTGGTTGTTTTCCTCTGGATTCCTTCCTTTTCCTTGTATGGCCTATAGAACTACACATACAGTCCAGTAAAGTGGAATAATTACTTTTTTGCTTTTGGAACCTATTCCCTTAAGTGTACACCTCAGCACTCTGTTTACATCTGACTATGCCTTATCACTGTGCTTGTGCTGTTCCAGTTTAGGTATAGGTTTACAGAGTCCTAGGTATGTACTAGGCCAGCTGTCTTAAAGGTCATTTTAAGCCTAACCAGTTTCTGTTTTTGTACTCAAAATAACCTAACTCATTTGGTTATAGAGTGGCCTTACCCATCCCATGATTGGTAATTATATATTATCCCTAATGAGAATAACTGGGATCATACCATAGATAAGTTGAGGGGACCTGTGCATGGCCTAAAATATTTAGGAGCTGCCTCTGTCTATTAGTAGTACAGGGGGTAGTACAGGCGTAAATTTTCAATTTCCCATCCAAAGATCTAAGCTGAGTCTGAAAATGGACAGGGATGAACTTTGTTTTATGTGGATGGGGGAGTCTGTTCCACAGCAGTGGTATTCTCTGTGAGGTATATGTGTCCCTCCAAACCATTCCGTTGATGTTGCAGAACAGGTTTAGATTCCTGATGCAATTTGACTTGCTGATGTGCAGTAAATCCATCAGTAATGGGTCAGAGGATGCCTTGTATGGCAGACACAGGGCACCACTTAGCAATCTGTAGGATACTGGGTATAGTGACAGGACTTTAAATCGGTCCATGTAGGACATGTTGTTTAGGTCTCATGTCCTATTAGTAAGGTATTTGTCGTTTTTAATTTCTCCAAGTCTTTTGGGTTTCTAATACCATGACGGGAATGGACCCCATTCCTAAGTGAAAGTACAATTAGAGTTCATGAAATTAGTATTGTTTCACTTTTTGGTGTCAGCCAAAAGTGCTCATCGCAGTACCCACAATGTGCCCAGTAATGACTCCTTCTGCAATTCGTATGGTGTTCCATGAATTGGTAACATATCTAAATAAGATTGTAAATTCTTTTTTTTATAAGACCAGTTGCTCCTACTACTATTGAAAGTGTCTGGGTATCTTTCTTCCACATGGTTCTCATTTCTGCCTGCAGATCAAGGTATTTTATGACTTTGTGTCTCTCTGTACTCAAGACACTGTAGTCACTACGTGTGGCGATTTCAATGATCAATGCTACTTTTGTCTTCTTTCCTTGGACCACTATATCCAGTTTTCTAGCATCTATCTTTTGAACTGTTGATATTGGGTGATTCCATGTGATATAAAGTTCATAATTTTCTATGATTTTTTGTGGCTCATGTTTCCAGTGTTTTTCAGCCACCTTGATACCATAATGTTTGCACAATCTCCAGTGTAACAGTCTCGCCACATTATTATGCCTTTCAGTATACAGTCCCTCTGCCATTAGTGCATTGCAACCAGCAACAAGGTGTGTGACTGTTTCCAATTCAGTTTTACAAAACCTACATATGTCTGTTTCTCCCACATGTTCAATGGACTTTGTAAACCAGCATGTACATAGCCCACTATCTTTTTTTTATACTCAAAATGTTTTTATTTTTTTTTTCAAAATGTAGTAATTGCTTGTAAAATGAACAATAAATTCATATAATAACAAACTATATACTTAGTGGCAGCTGGTGACTTCAAATCAAAGGGGGGTTGCAGGAGACAGCTGAATGGGTGGGGTCAATGGGAAGGGGTGTGCCCAACTAGAAAGGGAAGGAGCTATGCTCAAAACCACAAAAACTGGGACTTTAATTAAATACGCTGCCCTAGGTGCCAAACCATCATTATGAGAGACCCATCAAGACAAAATGAAGTGGAGAAGAAAAAAATATTTCAATGCATTGGCTACATGACAGCTTATTTAATATCTAGATGGAAACAAAAAGGTTGTGAGGCATGAAAAAATAAACTACTTTTTAAATACATTACTTGAATGTCAGTCAAAATTAAGTATAAAAAAGCAAGCAGCACTCAACTCAAACCACTTCTCCTTGCACTGCAGTTCTAATTATAATTTATATTCAGCTTTATAAAAGTACCAAGTAACATGCAGCCAACAACATGCATTTTCGGAATAATAAGAAGCATAAATCAACAGTATAAAATACAACAGAAAACCAGAACATTCTGAAAAATCAAGGACAGATAAAAAGCCACTGTACTTATGTCTGCACACTTACTCTGCATAACTTCTCCTTGCCTAGCTTGGACACATCCAGAGTCACTACATGGGGGAGTGGGGTACAAGTATGTCACAATTTGAAATGTCTCTGGCTGACAGTGATGGCCCTGACACATTTGTCATACTCTCAACCTCAGAGCAAGAAATCTGGACAAAGCCATAAATAAAAATGGGACAAGTCACAAAGGCCCAAAAATAAGGACAATTTTTAAATATTGTAGTAAATCAAAATAGCAGGACTGAGCGAAAACAAGTGTAACACTTAAAGTTCAAAGTACTTTATTATCAATAATTAATAAGATAAGCGCTTTCGCTGTGTAGCTTCATCAGATCTTACATTCATTCTAAGATTCCACATCTTATATATACACAGGTTTTAAACAATTAACCAATCAAGTAAGTTAATTGGTATGATTATTTAAAGAAGCAGGCAAACATCAAAGACCTAGCTTAATATACAAATCTAATAAAGATAAAATCATTTAAAAACAATCTCATATATAAGGTATACATAAAAACGATATATAAAAAAAAAAGTTATATATAAAAAATGTATATCAGTTAGTACATATATATTTATAATTTAAAATAGATATTAGTGTAAAAAAGATTGTATAGACAAGTATGCTTAATGTCTAACATATAAGATTTCATGTATATGTATGTATAAATTAATATAGTGTCTTATAAAATAAAATAAAACACTACATGTGGTAACCACATCTATGACATAATGACATAGTAGTAATATAGAAGACAATTAGTGTGCAGAGAGATGGAATACCTATTTCTAGGGGGTTTATCTAATGTTTCTACGCTGTCTTCATTTTGGCTTGATAGAGGCCCTATCATTGAGGCCTAGTCCTTTATCTGATCTTAGTAGAATTATCCATTCAGTTTCCTTACCCTCTGTATATCTCTTAATGTCACCCCCTCTAGAGTTGGGAGTAATTACTTCAAGTACCTTAAACAAAAATCTATGTTTGTCATCATTCAATGCTACATGCTTGGCAAGAGCATTAGGTAGTGTACCTTTCCTTATGTGATATACATGTTCCCTTATCCTATCCCTCAGTGGTCGATTTGTTTTAACAACATAGAAGGATGAACATAATTGACAAACAGCTAGGTATATTACATGAGAAGTCATGCAGTTAGCTTCAGCTCTTATATTAAAAACTTTCTGTTGATCAGGATGAAAAAATTATGTCTTACTGTCTATGTAACAACAGAAATTACAGCGACCACAGCGTCTTGTGCATCCATTCTGTATAGATTTCTTATCAAATTTAGGATGGCATAGCATTCTTTTCAAGTTGTGTTTATTCTTAAAAATAAACCTCTGTGTTTCTCCTACTATCTGTTTAATGTCTTCATCTATCTGCAATATACCCAGTGTTTGTCTATAATCTGCTTAATCTCTATATGATCGGATGAAAAAAAGGTGGAGAATTTAGTGAAAGATTCACTCATATTTTGTTTATCACTAAGGCTAGCACTGTTGGATCCAAAGTATGGCATAGCTGAAGTAGAGCATAGATTGTACACTTCTTCTATCTTAGAATGTATTTCTTCGTCTTTATATCCTCTGTGTAATAGTCTATATTTCAAATCATTTATCTCAGTGTGAAAACCCTCTTCCATTGGATTCAGTCTGGAAGCTCTAATAGCTTGTCCTTTCACAATATTTCTAAAGACAAAAGGAGGGTGCATACTGGATCTTAGAAGCAATGAATTAACATAACATGTTTTACGATGAACTCCAGTGTTGATTAAATTATTGTGTAGCCTCTCTATATATAAGTCTAGAAACTCAATTCTATCCTCTGAAAACTTCATAGTAAACTTAAGACATGGTATTAAATTATTCATGATTAGGTGTGTGGATTCAAGTTGCTGGGATGTCCCTTTCCAGAGAATAAAGACATCATCCACAAAACGTCTGTAAAATATCACATGTTTCTTAAAGAAATTTTGTAGAAATAATGTATGTTCTTCCCAATGTGCAAGAAACATATTGGCGTGGCTATTGGCACAAGATGTGCCCATGGCTACGCCATCTTTCTGTCTATAGATGTTATCCTTGAACATAAAGACATTATTTTCTAAGACTAATTCCAAAAGTGAACTATTAAGTCAATAAGTACATTTGTATAGTCACTATGATTTTTCAGGTACTGTAATGTATAATTCAAGCCCAATTCATTGGGAATCACTGTAAACAGTGACTGTATGTCAAATGTGACAAATAAATAGTCTTTAGTGATTGTTTTGTGTTGGATACAATCATAAAATTATGTAAGGAATTGTTTAGTGTCTTTTAGTACTATTTTATTTTTATTTAGTACAGCCCTCAGATGTTTTTCTACAAATACTGATAAATGTTTTGTAACCCAACTTCGTCCAGAAACTATTGGTCTCATGGGTGGGTTCTTATTGTCCTTGTGTATTTTTGGCTTTCCTTGAATAACTGGTATAGTAGGTGTTAAAATATTAAGATAGTCAAATAATTCCTTGTCAATCAGTTTACTTTTGAAAATATCCTCTAGTGTGTTCTTCACATATCTTATAGTTTCTATAACATCGTCTTTTGTTATTAAATCATAGAATTTGTCCTGCATCAATTCTG
>NC_056743.1:1203981017-1204012687 GCF_019279795.1 Protopterus annectens | reverse complement strand
TCACTATTCTAGCAAGTGGCAATGCTTCATTTCAGCTTCCTAGCTTTTAATACTGGCTTCATGGATATTACTTTGTTTAAGCCATATAACCCACTATCAGCCAATTCAAGATACCACTTCACTTTTTTAGCAAGTGACGTAAGTTCTATGTCCTTGTTTCTGGTGTCAGATTTGCAGAAATGTTTTACTTTTGTTCCTAGTAGAAGAGTTGTCTCTGTTTTAATTTTATTTTCTTTAAGTATCCGAAGCTCCAGTATCTATTGAGTTACTTAATTTTGCCTTTATTTGTAGCTATGCCAAGCTTGATATCTGAGAAACCGTTGGACCCTAGTTTGCCTTCACAACTTACACTGCATCATATTCTGGATTCTGGCAACATGTTTCTTAGAACTATGGTTGCAACTATGCACGATAGTTATGGGAACTGTGAAATGGACTCTTTTTCAAAAGACTTATGGATCTCTTTTTTTCACTGAGGTTATTTGTGGAGGTACTTTTGTAATTAATGTGGCCACATCATTTAAAGACTTTGAGAAGAAAGCATTTAAGTTTAAAAATATAATACCCAAATTGAAAATATACTTACCTTTTTTCATTCTGTAAATGTACTCCCATATACTCAAAGCTTGGAGAACTCATAGCAATTGTGGTACAGACCAGCACAGATATGTGTCAAGATATTATGGCAATTAAGGAGACAAATGTGTCTCTTTAGAAACAGATAACTATGATATTCTCTGTGCTAACCATTCAGGGGATTATCCCACAACAGAAACTGAAAAAGGACGATGACATCAAAGCATAACTTGTTGCTTTTCAGAGATATGCCCCACAGAGAACTTGGGCTCAGTCTGATTAAGCTAAAACATTATCTTTACAATGTATAAGGTAGCACTTGAGGCCTGTATGGTTACTGTAGAGTTAAATGTCTTGCCCAAATGTACTCTCTTTATCAAAGATATTCATTGTAAAAGTAAAACAAACCAATTGAAAAGAATATCAAGCAATATTTAATTATCTCTGGAAGTTGGACAGTTAGACAATTCCCTGCTGTAACATAAACATGCCAAATTCTGTACTGTCTCTAGACACTGCTTATAACTTGTAGTTTTGTTGAAAACATGGACTGTAGTCTAGACAACAGCTTCTAAGATATCTTGGACAGAAACACTTCTAAAGTTAGTTGGTAACGTTGTTGCTTCTTTACAGTAATGTGAACTAGCAATACCTGTATATGTTTTTCTGCTTAACATAGCGAAAGGCAATACAGCAGATCAGTCATGTTGCAAAGGTTTGCTTGGTTATAGGCAGACCATCTCATCACTTATTAAAACAAAAAGCTGATCTGCTTTTCTGAAGGAATGAATTTTCCTGGTGTAGAGTCTTAGTTGTCCATATAAGATGCCCCTTGATTTTGACATTTAGGACAGAAAAGTTCAAGTTGAATGGCTTGGTTGAAAGATACTGCTGAAATAACTTTAGACATGAAAGATGGCTTAGCCATAAGACCCACCTTTTGTTATGAAAGACTATAAGGTGGCTTGTTCATGATAGCTTATGATTCTGAAACCCTTCTTCTCCTGGTTACAACACAAAGAAAGTACAGTTGTGTACACTTACCATAAATGTAGATTTTCGAGTGTATTCACTGTTGCAGTCATCACACTTGGGTTATCTGCCTGCAGGTAGCCCTCAGTCTTAGGATTTCTGCGTTGGATGCTGTCACTTCTTCCATGACGTCAGGTCGTCAGGGGTATAAAACAGGCAGCCGACACCGTTACATCAGTTTTTCTTGCCCCAAATGTCAGGAGCCCCCAAAATAAGAAGCTGGCATATGGTGTGGAACACCACCAGTAAAAGGTAAATACCAATGCCATTAGGAATGGTCATAGAGAGGAGAGGTAGAAAGATAGAGAAAGCCAGGGGGCTGGAGGGAGGGAAACCAGGACTGCAACAGTGAATACACTCGAACATCTACATTTATGGTAAGTGTACACAACTGTACTATGTTCTTCATGTTTTACTGTTGCAGTCATCACACTTGGGTTGATTCCCAAAGCTGAGGAAGGGTGGAGGCAGTCAAGAATTGTTAGGGCTGGCTAGTAGGTCTTGCAAGACTGCTGTAGCAAATCTAGCTCTAGATTTGGAAAAGATTGGTAAAAGGTAATGCTTGGTGAAGGTGTGTACAGAACTCCAGGTTGCAGCTTCCAGAATGTCCCTGGTGGGGACTCCCCTGAAAAATACTGTAGAGGTGGAAGTAGCCCTAGTGGAATGTTGTCTGATCCCCTGTTGGGTAGGTTTTCCATGGTGCCTGTAGCAGAAATGGATGCAGTGTACTATCCATTTGGAAATAGTTTGCTTTGTAATGGCCCTACCCTCTGCCCCTGTAGCAAAGCTGACTAGCAGCTGGTCAGATTTTCTGAAAGGTTTAGTCCTGTCAAGGTAGAACCTGAGCTGTCTGTGCACATCCAAGGAATGCAGGATCATTTCCCCTTTAATTTGAGGGTTAGGAAAGAAGGTTGGCAGCAAATGGATGGATTGGTTTAGAGCCACACTGGACACCACCTTAGGCATGAAGGACGGGTTAGTCCAGAGGGGAAACCCTGTCAGCATGGAAAATAATGAAGGGTTCCACAGCCATTAGTGCCTGTAACTCAGACACTCTTCTTGCTGAAGTTATGGCTAAAAGCAAGGCTGTTTTCTAAGAGAGGAATTTTAACTCTGCTGAAGCTGCAGGTTTAAAAGGGGGAAAACGTGAGCTTTTCCAGTACAAAATTAAGGTCCCAGGCATGGGTGGGGGTTCTCCTAGGCTCCTTAAGTTGTTAGCCTCTCTCAGGAACTGTTTGATGAGAGGGTGAGAAAATAGAGGTGCCTCAGTATTATAATGAGCTGAGATGGCAGAGGCATGGATCTTAATGGAGGAGAAGGATATGCCTCTGTGGATTAGCTCTGCTAGGTAATCCTGGATAAGAGGTAAGGACGGCATGGCTGTGTCCTTCCCTTGAGACTGATTCCAAGAACAATATCATTTCCACTTTTCAGCATAGGATTTCCTAGTACTAGGCCTTCTGGCTTCAAGAATGACATCCAGCACCTGTTTGCTGAGGATTGTTGGTGGAGTATTCAAGGGATAAGCCAGGCTGCAAGGTTTAGGGATTGCAATTGTGGATGCAAAATCTGTCCCTCCTGCTGTGACAGCAGGGTAGGAGTCTGGTGAAGGTGCCAGGGTGGCACTGTTGTCAGACTGCACAAGAGTGGGTACCAGTGCTGGTGTGGCCAGTCTGGGCAATAAGAATTGCCCTTGGCCTGTCTTGTTTTATCTTGAGTAGTACTTTTGAGTAGAGGGGCAGAGGGGGAAGGCATAAATTGAGAGGGTTTTCCCATTGAAAGGACAGGGCATCCACCTTTCAGGCTCTGCTGTGAGGGTTTCTGATGCAGAATTTGCTCAACTGGTGGTTCTCGGGGGAGGAAAATAGGTCCACCTCCAGTATCACCCACCTCTGGATCAGAAGCTTGAAGGTGTTGGGCTCCAATTTCCATTCATGTGGGTCTAGGAGATTTCTGATTAAGCCATCTGACAGTGAATTTTGTTTGACTGGCAGGAATTGAGCTTGTAGATGCACTTGGTTGCTCAAGGCTGTGTTCCATAGGACCATGGCTAACCTGCAGAGTGGGTAAGAATGGGTTCCCCCCTGATTGTTTATGTACCACATAACTGTGGTGTTGTCTGTCTTTATCAGCAGTTTTCCTAGAAGGATTAGGTAGTTGAAGGCTGTCAGAGCATTCTGTACATCTAGCATCTCTTTCTGATTGATGTGCAAGAGAAGGGTTGGCCTCCAGTGGCCCTGAATGCATTTGCCTCCCATACATAGTCTGATGCTTCTGTTGTCAGGGTTTGGGCGGCGAGGGGGTTGAGTGAAAAACAGTCCTTTGTTGTGGTTGCATGCTTCTGCCCACCAAAGGAACTCTGCCCCTAGAAAGGTATGATTGGAATGACTTGTTTCCAGGTCCTGAGAATGATGGTACCAAAGACTTTTTAGGTACCATTGAAGTTTCCTGATATGTAGTCTTGCATATGGAATTAGCAGAATACATGAGGCCATGAACCCTAGGGCTTGCAGTATTTTTCTTGCTGATAGCTGAGTTCTGGTGGCCATTTGTTTGAAGTAAGTTGTCAGATAGACCTGTTTTTCTAAAGTGAGGAATGCCATCTGGGAAGTTGTGTCCAAGCTTGCTCCCAGGAATACAATCTTTTGACTGGGTACCAGTTGTGATTTCTTTTCGTTGATGGTGTACCCCAATAAAGTATGAAGGCTTTTTACAAATGCCAGGTGCTGAAGTAGCAATTCCTGACTGTCTGCCTGAATCAGGCAGTCATCCAAGTATGGAAAAATGTGGATATTTCTCTGCCTGCAGTATGCAATGGCTGGAGCCAGGCACTTTGTGAATACTCTAGGCATAGTAGATAAATCAAAGGGAAGTGCAGAGAACTGATAGTGCATAGAGCCTGCCCTGAAGCGTAGATATTTTCCGCATGACTCTCTTATGGGGAGGTGCAGATAAGCTTCTTTTAAGTCTAGAGCCACTAACCATGCATCCTTGGCTAGCATAGGGAGAAGCTGTTGCAGGGTAAGCATCTTGAATTATGGGACCACCAGAAAGGTGTTGAGCATTGCTAGATCCAGGATTGGGCACCAAGAGCTCTCTTTTCTGGGTACCAGGAAAAGTCTAGTGTAGAAACCCTGCCCCCTTTCTTCTACTGGAACAGGCTGAATAGCTCTGATATTGAGCAGAGAAAGTACTTGCGTTTGAGCCTCTGCCCACTGGTTTGAGGAAGGTCTGGAAACCCGCTTGGGGTTGGCAGTGCATGGAAGTAGAATCTGTACCCCTAGGATACAATGTTTAAGACCCATTTGTCCTGAGTAATGGACATCCAGTTTTTTGCATAAAGGGCAAGTTTTCCTCCTAGGGGCACAAGTAATTGGGCAAGACTGGGAAGGATAATTGAAAAGTCACTGTGAATCTTTTCCATAAGGTAGCGGCTTACCACTCCCTGTTATTTAGGTGGGGGTACTCCATTGTTTAGATCTCTGCATACCCTGAGACTGTAGTCTGGGTGGCCTGTTTCCCCTGGGTTTGGTCTGAGAAGGCCTGGAAGGGACTGGAAAGGACCAGTTTTAGAAGGCCAATGCCCGCTGAATCTAGGAGGTTGCACTTGTACGAAATCTTTAACAGTTTGCATAGGTTTGGCTTTTTCTTCCACCTTTTTAAGAACTTCTTCTGCTTTGTTGCCAAATAAACAGTCCTTGTTTAAAGGAGCATCTAGTAATTTGGATTTGGCATGATCTGGCAAGGTTTGTTCCTTCTGCCAAGCATGCCTTCTCAGAACAGACCCAGTGACTGCAGCCCTGCAAGATGTTTCTAGGGCACCAAAACCACACTGCAAAGTATGCTTACTAACTTGGTTTGCAGAAGGCAGTAGCTCTTGTAAATCTTTATTTTCTGCACAATCTGGAAGTTACACCATTTTTTGTTTAATTAGTTCCATAATATGCTGCTGGTTCTTCAACATGTAAAACTGGCAATTCAATGCCCTGATGGCAAGAGTTGCAGATGTATATACCTTCTTACCCCATCTGTCTAAAGCTGTGGAATCCCTGTCTGAAGGGGTAGGATTTCTGGCTATAGTAGCCTTAATACCTTTAGGTCCCTGGGAAATGATCTCTGGATCCACAGCAGGATTCTTGAAGAGAAATTTGTGAGAATCAGGTACTCTGTAGTACCTGTCAGGTTTCCTAGGGGCAGGAGGTAAAGTATATGGAGCAAGACTGGATTCCATAAAAACATCATCTACAACATCCAGCACAGGGGGTATAGCTAGAGGCCTATGCTGAGGCAACTCTAAAAAATCTCAGTCTCTTTTTAGACTGAAGGTAGTCCTGGCATTCCTAGCAGAAATGCTCTCTTAAAGTATGCAAGGTTTCACCAAAATAAAAGTCCTCTGGAGGGGAGGCAGAGGGAATGGATTCCTCTGCATCAGAATCCTCATAGGTTGATAAGGTCATGTCCTGATAATCAGAAGGGGCAGAGTCATCGGATTCCTGGTTTGAAGAAACAGAATGTAACTCAGTTCTTTGTCTCTTAGCAGGGGAAGGCTGACTTCCCCTAATTAGGGTAATAAGGTCTTCAGCCACTCTAAGCATTTATTTTTGTGGCATGGGAGCTTGAGCATGCGCTTTGGTCATCAGTTTTCTAGGCGTAGTGCATACTCTGGGCCTCAGAAACCCGGTAGTTTTAGCTAAAAACAAAGTAGTCGGTTTAATTTGAACATCGGTAGGTTGGAATACACCCTCAGCAGCCGGTGCCTGCACAGCAGCTCCAGACCCATCCAAGGTAGAGACATCCACAGGTTCCATAGTCAAAGAAGTATCTCGTGGCATACCAGGCTCCGAAAGGGTCTCAGCAGAGGCCTGTGAATCTGTAGAAGTGGGCATCAGGGGCTGCGAAGGCGTCTCACTGAGTAACGGCGAACTGGCGACTAGCTTAACAGATGCGTCGTCGGCAGTTTTGGACCTATGCAGTCTGTCTCCGTTTTTATCTTTATGTTTTTTCAGAAGATCGGTAGTTGGATGGCTTATCGAAGCCATTTCAGAATACGGAGAGCGAAAGAATTTAGCGACAAAGATAGCCCAATGACAAATGTTTTGGGCGTTAAACAAGGCACAGATGTTGGATTTTAATTGGTTGATTTTATACTAATTGCTTGTTTTACAACTAGTGGAACACAACCGAAGAGGGGGGCCTTGGGAACTTAAATTGGAAGAGGCCGAGTTAGAGTGGCAGATTGTAACAGCTGCACACACCATCCCAGGGCTGAATGAAGCTTTAGCCATTAAAAGCTTGTTGAAACTGAAAGCCCTGGCAAGGTAGGCCTATTGACCCATTTACTTAATTTAACTAATTATATATTTACACATGTATTTGGTTTTTGCTTAACATCTGCTTTTAGCATAAGAATACACAATACTGTTTTTGTGTAAAAAATTCTTGGATGCATACAATTCATATTTATTGTTCACTATTTGTGTTTACGTAGATGCATGCTATTTTATTTTCACATTACATTATTTTATTAGCTTATTCACTATTTTACAACTGATCATTCATTTGTTTAGATGTAATTGTTAACTTTTTATGACTACGGATTATTATTATTTTTATGTGGTTAATGCTGCTTTAAATGTAACCTGCTGAATGACATCATGTTTTTGGGCTGTCAGCCCATTGGTTTAGAATTCCTGTGCAAGTATTTTTAAACTGGGAAGTTACGAGTTTTTAATTTGTCTGAAGAAGCTGATTCACTTGTTTCAGTGAAAGCGCTTATGTCTATTAAACTGTTGGACACTCAGTTGCTGGCTCAATAGTCTTTTTCTTATACTTCCTGCATTGTTAAGCCTTTTCAGGGTGCTAAATAACATTATGGTTGATGTCTTAGCATTAATAAAGACAAGTTTGCAGGCTGACTACCGATTTAATGAAGACAAGTCACTTTGTGCCCCCTTTTTTAAGGCTGACGGTTTAATGCCAGCCGTTAAAAGTAAAAAATGCTGGCATGTAAGGTCAAATGTGGTTTGGAGAGATATGTAAAAAGATCAGTGATGAATAGGTTAAAGAAAATAACATTACAGAACACCAGCTATAATAAGATGAAATTTGAAGGACCCACAGATGGCAATGAATGTTTTGTCACACAGGTAGCCAAGAAATGAGTTCAGTACCCTTTTTCAGAAACCAAGTCTAGCCAGCTTGACAAGGAGATGGACTGATTAATGCATTCAAAGGATCTACTCATGTCTATAAATATAGAATCCCTTTGTCCACACTGTTGTCACAAACTTCATTATAAACCAATCAAAACAAAATTAAAGTCTTAGTAGTAAGCACTTAAATCAATTGTCAGCTGTCTTTTGAAGAAAGTCACAAACTTTAATTTCACATATTAGAAGCTGTTTCTAGTACAGCTGGAGATAGAAATAAAAACAACCCCCATCAGTATAGGGAGAATTTTATTGCCATGTTGTTAGACTCGTATGTTTCCTTATCTGAAGTAATGTATTATTATCAAACTATTTTTTTAAAGATGAAACCAATAAAGCACTAATCAATCTGCTCCTATCAATAAATAAATTATACTCACATATGATGTTTTGATTTTTTGAGGCATCTTTTGGTGGAGCACTAGATAATATGAAAGCACAGTTTGTTATCAGAGTCAGTTTTAGATGGATGACTGACTGATTTCAAAGTTGTTTAGTATTTCTTGGTATATTCATCTGTGAGACATTTTGTGGAATAATTCAAGATTACACCTGTACAAGAATCGTCTGCCCCATCTTCCTCATTCCTGTTTTTGAAAAACGTTGCCAGACACTGTGATCCTGTGTAAAAAGACCAGCTAAATTCAATTTCTAGTGTTTCTTGTGCTCCATGTCACATACGTTTCTGTAGTACCAGAGGTGGCCGTATCTACACAGCCATGATTTAGCTCAAATCCAGAAATGAAAGCTAAGTAATAAGGCACTTTAAGGTGAATGTTATACACAGCCATGATCTAGCTCAAATACAGAAACAAAAGCTATGTAATAAGGCACTTCGTATGGTGAATGACCATGGGGGTATAGCAAAGGGACTTCACTACATGAGAAATTGGTAAATTCTGTATAACCATTATTCTGAAAATCTTTTTGCAATGGCATAATGACTGCAGATGTTGTTTCATTTTAAAATGGTCCAAAGTTGATACACTGGAATTATGTTTAACACCCACACTACTTAAAGCTAAAGTTTCCCAACAGCATTACAGGATGCTTCATTGACGTTGAATAAAAAATCACAGAAACTCAGGATAAACCTGCAAATAAATACTTGAATTCCTAGTCAAAAACTAATGGATTTGTCACTTGCTTCATTTCCTATAACAGTACATTATATCAGCAACATAGCAACATCAGGGGTGTCTTAAATTACAGCAGAAAAAAAATAGTCCAGGCTCAAAAGTCTAAGGGTTCATGGATCAGAGAGAATCATCTACAACTGAATACTCCAGGCAAAAGCCAACAATTTCACTCTTCCAACAAACACAGCTCCTTCCTTGGAGCCACTCACCTTCTCATAAAATGTCGTTGGTTTAGACAGCTTAAAGCCATCATTTCAGAACCAATTTTTTGTGATGTAAGTGTCTTAGAATGAACAGAAAAAATCAAACTACATAATCTGCAAATCTATTTAAACACTTATTCTATATACAAAAAAGCAGTACAAAAAAGCCAAATAACCAGTCATATTTTGCCATTTTCTGGACCTGCAATAAGGCTTAACTTCCCAGAAAAACTTAGTTAAATTGTGACTGTTACAAAGGAAGTTTGTGGAATCTTCTATAAAATTCAATGTCAAATCCACTAAGCAAGAAAACATAATTGCCCCTAACACAACAGGTTCTGCTACTGAACTTATTACAACTCACAATAGGTAAATAATAGTTCTCAATATGATTACTTCAGTCCAGATTACCTACAAAACTATCAGAGACAAGAATGCAGAATCTAATCACCAGCTAGTTTTTGGATTATACACCAAAGCAGAACAGCTATTAGGCTAATCCAGATCCAAATATATGCAATCCAGGAAAATGTCAACTCAAATTAAATGATTCAAAGATACAAAGGAATTAATTAATATTTACAACATGAAGTTATTTAGAAATTCTGGCATTGTGATTTAACTCTGTCAACTAAATTATAACTATAATAAAGCAAAAGGAAAAGAATAAATTGAAAAGTATAATTGGTCAAACAATATCGCATGCTTACTCCATGTCCAACTAACCATGGGAAAAATCCATTACCACATTCTTGCTAGCTACAGGTCTCCCACTATGAACCAGGAAGCCCTTAAGTCATAACTGAAGTTACTAGAATCACTCACCATCCAGACCAATACCATACTCATGGGTGATTTTAACTACTCTTCCATTAATTGGGAGGCATACATGACCACTAAAATGCAGGCCCAAAGATTTCTTGACATTGTAAATTCAAATGCCCTGGAGTAGCTAGCCTGCACTCCCACTAGGGGAACAAATATTCTAGATCTAGTACTCACAAATATGGAAAAGTGCTACACCCCCCCAGTGTTATATCTTCATGAGTAAGAACAGATCACAAAGCAGTCTCCCTTGAAATAAAGGTAAAGCTAGTCCCCCGCCTAACTCCACGAACTTTAAGAATTTCTCTAAGGTAAATTACCCTTATTGAGGGATGGCATAGCTAGTTTCCAAGCTCCCCCAAATCCAGAAAACAAAGAAATCTATGCAGAGGCATACACAAAAGCCCTGTATGACCATATAAACAACTGCATAAAAACGTCAGTACCAGACCAAACTAAACCCAAGTCAAATGACAAAAGCAAGCCACACTGCTGGACCCCTAATATTAATAGGTTGCACAACAAAAAAAAATCCTGTTGAGACGTAAGAGAGAATATGCACAACAGAGAAATAAGTCCCTCATTAGTCTAAACAAGTGAATCAGGGTATTAGTTAAGTCTCTGAAAGCAGACTTTGAGGTAAAAATAGTCTCCAAAGCTAAGGATAACCTTAAGGCATTTTTCAGTTATGTCCACAGTCCTAAAGGCAACACCCAACATTGTGCGGAATTAGTTGTAGATGGCATCACCTATACTCAGCCAGAAGACATAGCAAATCTGATGGCCAACAAATTCAGCTGAAATTTCACTTCCCCATCACCCCCAGTTCTCCCCAAAAAAATACCCTCCACCAGTCCACCACCAATTATCACCAAAGAAAAGATTGCCACTGCACTCTCTAAAGCTTGGCTTCAGTGAGGCCTGACAATATACCAGGTTGCCTGTTAAACAGCTTAACTCAGGACTTATCATTCTCATTAGGATCTCTATTTAAGCACAGCCTGTGGACTGGATTTCTCCTAATAGAGTAGAGGAGAGCAACAGACATCTCTCTGCACAAAGGGAGACCTTCTACTGAACTGGGAAATTACAGACCCATACGTTTGACTAGTCTTATATGTAAGGCCATGTAAAGAATAATCATGGACCTGATATTATAATGGCATAGGAGGCCTCTAAACACTGGACCTGACCCAATATGGCTTTGTCAAGGGCAGGTCATGCCTACTGAATTTGGTGGATTTCTTTGAGAAAGTCACTAAGGCCATGAAAAAGGATGAAATAGTACATACTGCCTGTCTTGACCTGGCCAAGGCATTTGACACAATTCCCCACTCAGGTATTATAAATAAACTTGCAAAACTGTTGGCTCATGGACAGGACACGTGGTTAAAGTGAGTGAATCCAGATCCAGCAAGAGGCCAGTTACAAGTGCTGTGCCACAGGGCTCAGTACTGGGACCATTCCTGTTTGTAATATACTTCTCTGAAGTCAATGCAAATGTGGAAGGCCTCTGGGTGACAAAGTTTGCTCATGACTGCAAGCCGGGGGCAGTCATTGAATCCTCAGTGATGTAGATATCCACCAGGAGGATCTAGATCAGACAAATTACTGATGCCAGAACCATGGCCTAAAACTAGATGCAAAAAAATGCATTATCATACTCTTTGGGAAGTCAAATACCCTTGCAAATTACAACAAAAACAGCACACCCCTTAGAGTGGACTCTGAGGTGATAGATCTAGGTACACAGATAGACAGTAGCCTGAACTTTGACTGCCATGTGTCTATAGAGGTAAGGATATCCATTTATGTGGCACAACTTATAAGTAAATGCATGGCATCCAGATCCAAAGAAATTATAGTCCCGCTGTACTCAGCCCTCATTAGACCAATAATCTAGTACAGTGGCTCATTACATTAACAGCTTAATTCTAGCTCTCCTAGTGTGAAAACAGAAATTTATCAGAGAAAGCCAGTGGACCTAACTTTCTGTGTAAATTTCAGTAACTGGCTAGTAAGTGCACTGCTTGGATTCCAAGAAAAAATACAGAAGACCTAATGGAAAATCAGCTTCAAAACGTGACAAAGAAACACTGAGTGAGAAAAGTACTGGAACTGTTCAGCAAAAAGCAGTGCAAGCTCCAGACATAGTTTCCAGTAACCTAGAGGAAAGTATAAGGCAACTGCACACAGACCTGATTAAAATAAATGATGGAGTACATCAACTTAAACAATAAAAGGCTGGAAAAAATGAAATAAGTTTAAACAGATATCCAGATAAGGTGATAAAATTGAAAAACTCAGAGGATGAAATGAAGAAAAGGCTGGCCGAATATGAGACTGCACAAGAAGAGATGTTTCAAAAAATAATAGGATTAGAGGACAGAGCATGTAGGGAAAACCAGAGATTTTCTGCTGTACCAGTGAAGCTTGAAGGAACAGACTGTATTAATTTTATGAAAGCACAAATAAGTAACTGGACTAGTATTCCATAACAGGAATTGTTAACTGAAAGGCACATCATGGGTATGCTCCAAACCTGGCTACCTAGACCTTTAAAGGTAAAGATGGAATCCTACCAGCAGAAGGAGATGATTGTGACAAAACTGACAGAAGGATAAATTACTAAAAGTAGGAGACAGTAGAGTGTTTGTGGAGATTGACTATTCATTGTACACTAGGCAGAAGAGGTGTACATTTAGGGTCTATATTAGATGATCAAACTTTCAAAAGTTTGACTGTCATATAGTTGACACCATATGATCACATTTTTGAAAGGTCGAACTTTTTAACGGAGATTTCTGTACAGCGTGGAATGGGAAGATTTCCCTTTTCTGCGCTGTAGTGCATTCTCAGAGTTGGCATATTTAAAGAGTGTAGGGTGTGGGTGGTGCAGGGAGGCTTGCCCCCATTTTAAAACATTCAGGTAGGTTATTTGTGTAGTTTATTTTTTTTTATTAGATTTTCGAACTTTTAAAAGTTTGATCATATGGTGTCGACAATATTTTTACCTGAAGGAACAAAATCATTTTTTGATGAAGTACATGCTAAGGAAATACAAAAGTTTGTCCAACAAAAAATGAGCTGTGAAAGAGAATGAGATTCTGCTTCTTGACTTTCTGCTAGTAAAGACCACAGAAAAACTGTGGCGGGGAAACCTTTTCCAATGTTTCAATGGAAAATGCTTGAGAGAAGGTAAAAAGCACAAGCGTCAACTAGAAGAATAGAGAGCACATTGGAAATAAAACAGAGACAGGATTTGGAAGATGGAGATGAACAGAAATAAAACCAGTAACTTGGAAACTGACAAATATGGGATTACAAAGCAATAATTATATTTGCAAAACATGACAGAACAAGAAAATCTGGAAATACTGGACTTTCTTGGACTTTGTTAATTAAACTTGTAGGGACTCTAAAGAGTATGTCCTACTTCATGTCATTAATGTTTGGACAATAAAACCAGTAACTTGGAAATTGACAAATGTGAGATTACAAAGCAATAATATTTGTAAAAATGTACAGAACAATAAAATCTGGAAATACGGGACTTCTTTGGACTTTGTTAAACTTGAAGGGGACTCTAAAGCATATGCCATACTTCATGTCATTAATGCTCAGAAAAATATATTTAGGAGAGGAGAAGAGGAGGGAAAAAATTAACTGTAAGAAAAACAATTTTTTTTGTTAATGGTCCTAATTTAATAGTGCATGATTTTCTCTGCCTGCTATGAAGTAAGGGTTTCTCAGTTATTTTTAAGTGCAATGGGGATACTAATGTTAATAGGTGCTCCTGTTTTTTTTATCCTTTTTTCTCCCTTCTTTTCTCTTTCACCTTGTTCAGTTATACAAAAATCTGGTTAAAAGAGCATAACAAAAGAAAAATGAATGTGCTTTTTCTCATTATTGCATAGGGGTATGACTGGGTTAAGGCCCTTAGCTTAATCTGGTAACAGGTTTTAAGAGAAAACAAGTAAATAAAAAGAATATTGAATATTATAAGGCTTTTTTCTAGTTTTGTGCCTGGTTCTCATGTCTCTATGAGATAATCTGATAAAGACAAATGGCTTGGAGAAAATGTTTTCTGAAAATATTCAAGTGCTTTCTCAGCTGAGAGAGCTATAAAGATAAGACAAAGGCAGACAGCACTTAGTAGAAGCACAGGCTGAACCATGCTTCTTAGCATAAATAACTTTTATTTTAGGTTATCTTGAGTCTGTGTGTGTGTGTGTGTGTGTGTGTGTGTGTGTGTGTGTGTGTGTGTGTGTGTGTGTGTGTGTGTGTCTGTCAGTTTGGAAAATGTGTTCCTATTAGAAGGGTTAAATATCAGTATTTGAAGATGTACATAGTTTTGTGTGTTATTATTAAGTTAATATGTTTTGGGGGTACTGGGGATATGTTTGCTTTTTTTGTTTAAGAGCTTTCAATAAAACAAAAAGTTTTGTAAGATGTGACACATGCTCAAATGGAGATAACAGGAAACAACTGTATAAAAGATTAATTTACCGAACAGTATATGCATGTAACACAAAAGCTGGAACTAGACATTTAACAAAAAATCTGTTATACATAAAAGGTCGGAATAATAACTTTTCAGGACAATGATAGTTTGGTAAAGTCTTTAAACATCAATGCTTTCACAGATAAATACAAAAAAAGAAAGGGTAGTAAACTGTATTAAAATGTAGCATGAAAATATCTGTGCTACAGGAGACACATTTGGAAAGAACTGAACATGTGAATTTGATAAAGAAAGGTTTTCAAGATGGTTATTTAGCAGAATACCTGGGGCAAAGGAGAAGATGAGTACTTATATTAATTGCAAGAGGTGCTCCAATAGTGAGAGAAGATGATAAAAAAGATAATAATGGTAGATTTGTAGTACTAAGGGTCTTGGCAAGGGAGGAGGATTACACTGGCATGTATTTATATTCCACTAAAAACTACCATAATGGAGCTTAAGAAATTTCTGGGAGAAGTAATCAGATTTCAGCAAGGACTATTATCTCTAGGTGGGGAGTGGAATTTGATCTGCAACAGTGAAGCTGTATCTGGGAGGCCCAGAAGGGAAAATATAACAAAGGAGGGAACAGTGAAAGAATTTATGAAAATATTTGGCATGGAAGATGTGAATTCAGTACTAGGAGTTCAAAAATTTACATATTATTCCCCAAGATACAAAAACTAGGCTAGGCTAGACAGAATTTATATTTCACAGAAAAGGGTGCATTAATTGAAGGTCATGATATGCACCCAATAGCTATTTCAGATCATGTGCAAATAATGACCAAAATGAAAACATGTTTTGAAATAAAAATGAGACACTAGTGCATTCCCACCTATCTGTTGAAAAGGGAGGAATTTAATGAATGGGTAGTGGAAATTATTCAGGAGCTATTAAAGAAGATAGAAATTTCTTCTGAAAATATAGCTAGGGAGTAGGATAAAATTAAAATGGAATCTAAAATGGAGTGAAAATAAAATAAAGGGAGATATGGTTCTTAAGTAACAAGAATTATTTAGAGAGACTGGCGAATGTTAAAGTATACCTAAATAGGGGAATCCCATAGAACAAGAAAAGGAGCAACTGCAGAATGCTAAGCAGAAAATAAGGTACTACCTCAATAATATGCATGAGTTTAGAAAGATTGCTGTCAAGCAACTGTTTTTGATAACTCTAGAGAGAAAAACTTTTAACAGACAACAGAAATTAGAAAGGGCTGTTGCCAAGCTTAGGGAACCTATAATAATGAAGATAACAAGACTCTGTAGAGGTACTAGAAACATTTCAGAAATTCTAAGAAAGTCTGTATAAAGCAGAGAAATATGGAAATCAAGAAAATGTACAAATGGAAATGTTTATGGAAGAATTAAATACGCCAAGTTTAGAGGCAGATGAGGCTCAATTGCTAACCATTAGGATAGGAGGAGATGAGATAAAAATGGTGATATATAACCAATCTACATGAAAGTCCCTAGGAGTAGATGGTATTCCTGTGAAACTTGGAAGCTAGGAGGGAAAAAACTGATAAAGATCTGGGAAGTTTTGTTTAATAGCATTTTAAGAGGAGAAGAAATACCAAAATCTGGGAAGAAAGTGGTGGTAGTCGTAATACCTAAAGAGTGCAAAAATACATCAGATCCAAATTTTTACAGGTCCATTTCAATACTAAACCATGATTATAAAGTGTTTATCACTGTAATGACTAAACAAATGGCAAAGGTGTTGCCAAAATTGATAGATATGGACTGATGTGTTTTTTTTGCGGAAGGGAGGCAACATCTGACAACATTAATATAACACTGATGATCTAGAGAGAAACAGAATGTAAGCAAATACCACTGTTGTTGGTGGGTCTTAATGCAGAGACAGCATTTGACAGAGTAAGTTGGGAATTTATGGGCAGGGCAATGGAAGCATTTGCATTCCCTGATAAAATTATAAGGTTGATTAGAAGGATATATGAGGGATCAGAGGAGAAAATTAAAGTGGGTGGGGTCCTCTCTGATAATTTCTGCTTGAGCAAAGGAAACGGGTAGGGGTGTCCTCTTACCCCTTTGTTATTTCCATTATATTTAGAACCATTGGCAAAGAAAATAAAGGGAGTCAGAAATCCAAGGATATAATTGGTATGGTAGTCAAGAAAAGCTGGCTCTATTTGCAGATGATATTATTTTATACCTGACAAAAACTGAAAGGGACACTACAGTGCTGTGGAACATTTTGAGACAGTTTCAAATCTTTTCAGGATACAGAATTAATGAAGCCAAAACAAAGGCAATAGCGGTAAATTATGTACCCACACAGGAATTGGTTCAGCAATATCCATATTTATGGGAACATGATAAAATAGCAGTATGGATTAAAAATTATTCTGGTATGGCAGGTAAGGATATGTGGGAAGAGGCTAAACAAAAGATAATACAAAACTGAGAAAATGCAAGCTCTGTTATATGGATATCAAATAGCAAGATACAAGCAGTTAAATGTTTTAAGTCCCTTTAGTCTTATACACAGGTCAGGCATATTTTTATCAAACAGAGGAGAAGTTGTGGAAAGCAATTAATAAAGAGCTGAAGAATGTTATCTGGGAGTGAAAGATGGCAAGAGTCAAGTGGAATAAGATGATTCTTCCGATAGAACAAGGCAGATTGGGACTACCTGATTTGAAGGGGTATTTCAGAGCAACATGGTTAAGGCTCCTATACATAGTAGAAGCAGAATATTATAATTCAAAGTGGAAAAGGATGATGATTAAACAGGGAGAAGCTCAAGAAAAAGCAGACACTGGGATTTTGGATGCAGACCTTTAAGGAGAATAACAATAATCATACAGAATATTGTATTCATAAAATAGCAGAAACTATTCTGAGAACTAAGCCAACATGGGAATGGAGAAAGGACATCCTGCTAATGGGGATGACTGCAATTAAGGATACAGACAATAGGCAAGAGGAGGCTGAAATTTATTGGAGAAAACTGGCAAAGGAACCAAGGTATTAGGAGCAAATAACTAGTGAGAGAAAGGTAATAGAATGGGAAGACCTCAAGAACTTATTCAGACTGCAGGTTAGAGATTGCGTTCCCTATTAAGGACTGATATCAGAGTATAGGCAAAAAGAAAAAAAACAGGGGGGTCCTGAATGAAATACCACCACTGGTAGAGTTTTTAGTAGAATCTATAACCAAAGCTGCCATTAAAAAATGAATACTTAGTAGCGCATATAAAATATTGCATGATAACTATAAGAATCAATCATAGGAGGTCAGAAAGGATTGGGAAGAGAGATTTGCTAAGCAATTTCCAAATAAACAATGGGGGGATATATGTATGTCACCCAAATATGCAACAAAGTCTAGAAGATTTAGGATATTTGCTTGGAAGTATTTACATAGGTATTTTTATACCCCAAGTAGACTCCATAGAATTTTTCCGCAGGTAGACAGCAAATGTTGGAGGTGTGATGGGGAAGCAAGAGGTAAAAGACACTCAGGTTAAAACAGCCCTCTCTAAAGCCAAAAATACAGCATAAATGGGACAGGACGGTGTTCCAGGCTGCATCCTACATGAGCTCAAAGATGAACTAACCCCTCACCTAAACACACTGTTCAAACTCAGCCTCTCCACAGGCTACGTGCCCATAGAGTGGCGCACAGCAATAGTTATTCCGCTCCACAAAGGTGGAGCCATAACAGACCTCGGGAACTATCACCCTATAAGCCTGACTAGCTTGGTCTGCAAGGCTATGGAGCTCATCATCATGGATCTCATTAACAGAGACATTTGGAACCTCCAAACACTGGTCCCTTACCCAGTTCGGCTTTGTTAAGGGCAGATCATGCCTCCTAAACCTGGTGGACTTCTTTGAGATAGTTACCAAGGCTTTCAACACCATTCCCCATTCTGGTATTATAGACAACCTCACCAGCCAGAACATAAACCAGAACATAAACCCCTTTGTCATGAGATGGGTTGCCAACTGGCTCACAGACAGAACTCACATGGTAAGAGTTGCAGGAGCTAGGTCTGACTCTAAACCATTAATAAGTGGCATTCCCCAGGGCTCAGTCCTAGGACCCCTCCTGTTCAGCACATACTTCTCAGAGGTACAGGCAAGCACAGGAGAACTATGGCTGACCAAGTTCACAGACGACTGCAAACTAGGGGCTATAATTGACTCTCTGGCTGACACATACATCCACCAAAAGGGTCTCACTGAGACAGATACCTGGTGTCAAAACCATGGCCTCAAGCTAAATGCCAAAAAGTGCATAGTCATCCCCTTTGGGAAAAACAAAGTACTCACAAATTACCACATAGGTGGTAGCCCCCTAAATACAGAAGACAAAATAAGGGATCTGGGGACCCAAGTAGATAGTAATCTCTCCTTTGATAATCATATTGCCAAAGTGGTTAGAAAATCCTTCTATGTGGCCCACCTAATCACAAAAGGGTTTGCATCCAGATCAAAAGAGGTCATTGTGCCCCTCTACACATCACTCATCAGACCCATCATAGAGTACAATGCCCCATTTGGAAGGTACCTTACAAGACACCTGTAACAGCTGGAAAGACCACAGAAGTACCTCACCAAGAGGATCACTGGCCTCAAACAGATGCCCTATGCAGCTCGACTGAAGAAACTCCAGCTGTACTCGGTTGCACACCTCCTACTCAGAGGTGATCTCTGCCTGACATACAAGGCCATGTCCAACCCAGAACTGATGGACATGCTCCACCTAAAGGAAACCATATCCCCTCAAGCCACACGCTCTAGGGATCTAAACCTCACCACAATAAACAGGACTTGCTGGAGGGATAGATTCCTGTCCCAGAGACTTCCCATGCTCTGGGAACCAGATTCCAATCTACATTAGGCAGAGCTCCTCACTAACACTCACTAACACTCTTCAAGAGAAACCTTGACGAGTGGATGGGAAACAGGAAGTTTACCCCAGGGATCACTTCAGTGGATATGCTGGACAGAGGCACAGGGAACTAAACTAAGGGGGCGGCGAAAGCCAACACTTTCTGGCTAGGCTTATAAATGCCTCTGGGCAGATAGCCTAGTACCTACCTATGAACCTATGAACCGGGAACATATTTTCTGGGAGTGTAATGAGCTGGCCGACTTTAAAGATTCCCTGCATACTGCTCTGTCAGAGATACTAGGTGAGCAAATTGATATAATTAAAAAAATGATTTTTTTGAGCTATGATACAGAATCAGAATTGCCTAGACATATTAAGGCCTTGCTGAGTCTAATTATGGTGGCTGCCAAAAAAGCAATTACTAGAAAATGGAAATCAAAGTCTAAACCAAATGTACTAGAAGTAGTGAATATAGTAACAGAGATAAAACAACTGGAATTGAGATCTTTAGAAAAGGCTAGGAGTAAATTATGTAGGAAATAATGTGAATTGTGAGAAGAATACATGATTTAAAAAGAAGGCAGGGTTTGAATAAGCTATGTAATGTCTGACTGACAATGACTGGATAGATTGTAAGTGATAATGTTTGCAACTATAGTTTTGTTAACGTGGCTTATAATATATAATGTTTGCAGCTGAAATTGTATCAGGATGGTTTGTTTTCACTTATATAAATGTAAGATTGCCTATGTCATATGTGATAATTTAATAAAGATGTTTATTTTTTAAAAACTAATAATAATCTAGTACAGTGCACCATTTGGCATGTATCTGACTAGGCACTTACAGCTTCTGGAGTGACCTCAGAGGTTCCTCACAAAGAAAATACAAGGAGTAAAGCATCATAAACTATGTTGATAGGCAAAACACCCTTTCCCTTTACTCTGTCTCCTACCAGCTATTAAGAGGTGACCTATGCCTGAACTACAAGACACCCACAAATCCAGCCCTGATGGAGCTGCTACACATCCGCAAGTCAAACAGCACAAGGGAAGGGTCACCCAATCTAGGGATCTAAACTTATTCAGCAACTCAAACAAAACATGTTGGAGAGGCAGATATATGTGTCTTAGAGATTGCCCCTTCTTTGGAATAGGCTTCCTATTCACATTAATCAGAACCCTTCCTTCCTGGCTCTCTTCAAACGCAATTTAGATCAATGAATAGGGAATCACAAATTCACACCTGAGGAAGTGCCTGTGTTCCTTATGGACCTGGGCAATCTGTAAGATACTCAATGCACAGACACAAATCCATGCCATCTTCTTGCCCCAAGGGACCATATATTGGGTAAAGTCAGGTTATATTGGCTAGGCTTGTAAGGGCCCTTAAGATGTTAGTCTAGTAATCTGCTATAAACCTATGAACCTATTATATGCACGTTCCCTACTGGCAGACTTCTATAGTCAGATTTTTCTTACAGACAATCCCACATAAAATTCAGAGTATGGGGCAAAACCATCTGCTACAAGATGGGTTTAGAACAAATTTTTGAATTTTTTTGCTATTTCTAACAACGTCTGTGGAGGCTCAAAAGAATGATACTCATCAGTTGAACAAGAGTTTAACTGAAAAGGCAGATAATTTACAAAGCTGAGTATTCTGGAGAGGACTACCCCTCATAACATATTGTGGACCACAGCCTCATTCCCTTATTACATAATTATTCCAAGTCCAAAGTCACAGTAACTCACAGGAAAAGGGAATATTGATGTTTCAGCAAACACAGAGTGTTTTCTTTGCCTGAAAACCTGCTCCTACAGGTTTCTGTTATGCCACAGTCTGAATGACCACTTCTGATCATCTAGGAGTCAGACTGCAGCTGATCACAAAATCATCTGCATCCCTGTGGGACAACTTATAAATGATCTGTTCTCAGACTGTCCAAGCAAATGGTACTGAGGGCAGTAATGAAGGGTGCTGAGTGCAAAGGTGTTCACAGACATTTCCTTTCTACAGTCTAACAGGGAAGTCCATTAGACAGTGGTTTGTGAGCTACAGCTATACTTCCAAATTACAGTAAAGAGTCATACAGAGGTGCTGTCTGTGGAGGATTTCATAATGACTCCTGTTCTCGCCATCTTCCAAAAAGTGCAGTTGTGTGTGTGGGGGGGGGGGGGGGGGGGCTATCTACTAAACTCTGACAAGTGCTGCTTTCACAGTTTCTCACAGGCCACAGGGACCCAAAGCAATACCTAACAGATATTGTAGTTTCTGCATCTCCCAGTTACACTCATGAATCAGTACTGAGTATGATTTTTTTTAAATTTTATTTGGTAAAAATACTAAGCTGAAGTTCTTCTTCTCAGAAGCACCTCAAGAACACTGTCTGGTTAAATGATTTGCTCAAAATCAAACAGCAGAGGACAGTGGAATGATTCAGTACCTGGACCTGGATGTCATACATTTATATATAAACTGTGCAATGAAAAATTATTTCCCTACAATAGTGGATGTGTGGTGGTTAAAGGAAAGTCTGTTGTTGACATAGGTTCCCAGGTGCCTGACTATGGGATCAACTTTCAGGGGTATGTTATCAATATGATAGCTACAAAGATGGTCAAGCTTGCTGAAGAAGAGTGTTATACATTTCTTGGAATTTAGTTTAGTCAATAGTTCTGATGCTAGCTATTTGTTTAGGAAAGGCCAACTTGGATGATCTTAACATCCTCGGGAAGTTTATGGTAGTATCAAGTTTACAGTCACTTGCAGACTTGGTAAGCTATAAACTCTTAACATTTGCTTTAACATCCGAGAAGTAAATGCCAAAGACGAGAGGTCCTAGGATTGAAGCCTGGGATACACCATTAATGACAGGTCTTTTGGAACTGGTAGAGCCACCTACCTTAATTTCTTAGGTTCTATTTGTGAGTCAGTTTGCTATCCAGTGATTTACATGCGTTTACATTTAACTGGAAGAGTGTATCTACAATGGCTAAATGTGACATGGTGTTGAATGCCTTGACGAGGTCTAGATATGCAGTGTGTACTGATTTGACCTCATCCATTACTTCATTAATCTTATTGAAATTGACCACGTTAAGAAAGTAGGCTCTCCTCTTATCAAATCTATACTGGTTTGAGTCAAGAGTCTGTATGTTTCCTAAGTCCTTACTTATTAATTCCATATTGATCCTTTCCATAGTCTTACAGATGAGGGTGGTCATATGGATCTATAACTACCTAGATCAGATGATGCCCCGCCTTTGTGCAGTGGGATGGCTGCTGCTGTCCTGTGTTCATCTGGCATTAAGCTTGTTTGTAAGCTGATATTGAATAGCCTCTGTAGTGTTTCTGGCAAGTCCTGTTTCAGGATGATCAGTAGGCAGCCTGGTATATTATCCAGCCCCATGGAAGTAGTGTCTTGGCCTTGGTTAGTGCATCGAAAACTTGTTCTTGGGAGATTTGAAGGGAATGTGTAGATACAGGTATGCGATTTGAGAATACAGGAGGAGGGGTATAAGTATGTAATATAATTTCCTATTAGCTCTGCACAGTGCGGTGTATCATTTCTAAAATTTCTATTACAGTTAAAAACTCTGTTGGGGCTATCCCTTACCTGGGTAGCTATTTTGACTTCATATCTGGCTTTGGTTGATTTGATCATGGTACAGAATTCCCTGTTAAATTTAACAAGTGCGTTTTTAACTTTTTGAGAATATATTGCTTGCAGTGATTTTTTTTATTTTATTATACAGCCTATTTACATTTGGATGCCAGCTTTACATTGTATTTACTTCAGAGGGGGACAAATGCATCTAGGCAGCTGTTTGCATGTGCGTAGAACATGGCAGTAAAGGATTTCACATAGGCAGTGAGGTCATCAGGTTAAAAGCAAATTTGGAATTTAGTCAAATCATCACTCAGTTTTAGCAAATTAGTCTTCACATAATCTCCTGGCTTCAGTCTTATGATGAATGTGACTGACTTGTGATCCAATTTAACCAGAGAGGAAATGTCAGTTGGTGGGGAGAAAAGCTGTTCCATATTGATAAGGATTAAGTCCAAGATGTTATTGTCCCCTTCTTGGAATGCAGACTAGCAAGTCCAGAGAGTTTGTATTGATGAAGTCCATAAATTTCTGGAAATACAACTTTGAGGATGTAAGTCTCCCATTTAATGGAGGGGTAGTTGAATTCTCTTAAGAGAATGATGTTTGGTTAATGCAAAGCAAATCCATACCAATTAGTTAGGAGGTATCGGATGAGGGGATCCTGTAGTTAGCTATGAAATCATAAGGGCTTTTATTAATATCAAAATGGATGTGGAGGCATTCCAGATCATTATCTTGTTAAATCTGGAAGTGATTTTTTTAAGAATATGGAGACACCGTCACCTTTAGTGCCTTCATCTAGTTTGGTGGGCCTGAACTTGTAGTAAACATTGGAACCTGCTTTCATTGTTCTTGAACCAGTTCTTTGTCATAATGCATATAGCAATGTTTTCCAGAGTAAGGAATGCTTATAAGGATTGGAGGTTTTTGTTTAGGCTCTACCATTAATCAGCAATACCTGTATATTATCCAGATTCTGTTTTGTTATGTTGCAATCTTAAAACTGATGTGGCCTAAAAAGCCACTACTGTAGAGAACAAGAGTAAGGCTATTTTAATGTCTTATTATTATCCGTGTAAGATTTAATACTCCTCTGTCTTTTTTGAAGTGAGTCAGTCTGACACCAACTGATTATACAATGTGCTCAAGGCATCCTTGAATAATTCTGATACTTAATGAATCTGTCGACAAAGCAGTCCACAAGTAGACAGAATGTCTGTGTTAGTACAAGCCTTGAAGGATGCAATATATGAAGCAGGTATTTTGCATGTTTTCCTGGAATTATTACTACATCACAATTACAACTTGCGTGGTAACAAGAGATGAACACAGACATTCATTTATTACTATGGACTAGCATGACCAGTCATCTCTGACTTTTCTTATAATGGAAATATATGTCATACAGTAAGTTGAGCTTATGACACTATAAAAGACTTCTGTTCTTAGTTAGACAGATTGTACCATCTTGTTTTCTGTAACAGCTGTGTAACTACAAGTTCAACACAGGAAATATCTTATACATAAAAAACTGGAAATATATCTGAATGCTTCAAAGTGTTGTTCGCACTTGTGCTCCAGTGATTCTAACAAAAAGAATTTAGCCAATATAAGAAAGCTTTGGTGGATGCATGCAGATCATCACTGGCAAAGAAATTAGAACAATCTATCATCTCCTCTCTGGCAGATATACATTGTACCATCTTAGAATGACACCAGAAGTTAAGTCAATTGATGAAGTTAATAGTCTTTTGTTTTATTGTGGCATCATTCTTGGTGATGGTAGAATGCTAGGGTCATACCGGACTCAGACACAAATTCTGAGAGCTCCATCATGTCTCCCTTCATATGGTCGAGGGAGGGATAATTCAAGTTATTTACTTGCACTTCCACTGTGACTGTGTCATATGTGATCTTGTGGTGCAAGGACGTGAGTGCATGTGTGATGTGGCAGGTCTTGGTACCTGATAGCTAACAAACCATGGCCCTGTCCTTGCACAGCCTTGGTGAGTGGTGCATTGGTCGGTCTCACTAGGATATTGGAATGTGTAGAGGGTTGCCTTATTGGCTTTGTGCTTTGAAACAATGCATCTCATAGATGTATGTCTCATAGTAGGTGCTGTCTGAGTTGTGTTTTGGGGAAGTTGCTAAGGGTACTTGTTTCTTAGGTTACATTTAAGAGACCTTTGTGTTTTTGGTAGATTCCTTTTCACTACCTCAGCAGATGTTATGTCTGTGGGTTTGGTCTGAGCCGTGTATGACTGGTTTTGTTTGGTATTGTATGGTACTGACATTCGCCTTAGTGTTTGCAGTAGCTTTGAATGAGATCTTTGCCTCCAGTAGGGTTATATAACTACATCTCTCATCACTATGTCAGCTTGTTTAACTAGTAGGTGGTTGTCAGTAAACGTGAGACAATTGCTACTTTGTCATTTCCTTTTTGTAGTTTTCATTAGTTTTCCTTTTATATTTTTTCATTTTTGTATTTAAAAGTCATATATTGTCATTTTCTTTCTTTGCAACATATACGGAAATGATTTATTCTACATAGCCCATTCATTGCTGCAAATATTAATATTAACGTGCCTTTCCCATTTCACCTCTTCCAAGATCCTTTGCATCAAGGTGAACTTCTGTATTTTATTGTCTTAAAAATTTAATCCAGTTACTGATTTGTTAGTTTCACTAAGAAACTTTGCATACACATTCAGACAAGTAGTATTCACATATCAAATACTGTCTTCTGCAACCTTTTCTGGTTTGTCTTTCATTATCTCTTACATTTTCTATTTATTTTCACTCATGTTATTGTAACTTGATAGTTAGATCTTACTAGACATATGTAAAAGTATTCCTTATTCATTAGCTTTTTATATCTGTCCCAGTTTTATTTATTCGTTTGTTTTTGTTTACTTTCCCAAAGCATCCCCTGTAACTGTCTTCAGTAATTTATCAGTTCAGTTAGCACTATGACTGTCATTCTCTATGAAAATGGAAAATACAGGCATACGACATACAGTGGATATAAAAAGTGTGCACACCCCTGTTAAAATGCCAGGTTTTTGTGATATAAAAAATGAGACCACAATAAATAATTTCAAAACTTTTCCCACCTTTAATGTGACCTATAACCTGTACAATTCAACTGAAAAAATCTGTTAGTGGAAAAAATATAAAAAATAAGAAACGTTCAATAAGCTGGTTGCATGAGTGTGCACACTCTTAAACTAATACTTTGTTGAAGCACCTTTTGATTTAATTACAGCATTTAGTCTTCTTGGAAATACACCTATCACCAATTAGAGACTCTGATTAACTCCAAATAAAGTGCAGCTGTCCTAGTAGGATTTTCCTGACATTTACTCAGTTGCCTGCTACAGCAAAAGCCATGGTTCACAGAGAGCTTACAAAGCACCAAAGGGATCTCATTGTTGAAAGGTATCAGTAATGAGAAGGGTACAAAAAATTTTCAACAGCATTGTATGTACCATGGAACACAGTGAAGACAGTCATCAAAAAGTGGAAAAAATATGGGACAACAGTGGCAATGCAAAGAACTGGATGTCCCTCCAAAATTGATGAAAAAACAAGAAGAAAACTGGTCAGGGAGGCTGCCAAGAGACCTACAGCACCACTGAAGGAGCTGCAGGAATTTCTTACAAGTACTGGTTGTGTACTACATGTGACAACAATCTCCTGTATTCTCCATATGTCTGACCTATGGGATAGGGTTGTAAGACGGAAGCCTTTTCTTACACAGAAAACATCTAGGCCCAGCTAAAATTTGCAAAACAGTACATCAAACCTCCCAAAGCATGTGGGAAAATGTGTTATGCTCTGATGAGACCAAGGTTGAACTTTTTGGCCACAATTCCAAAAGGTATGTTTGGCGGAAAAACAACACTTCGCATCACCAAAAGAACACCAGCCCCACGATGAAGCATGGTGATGGCAGTATCATGCTTTGGGATTGCTTTTCTTCAGCTGAAACTGGGGCTTTAGTCAAGGTGGAGGGAATTACGAACAGTTCCAAATACCAGTCACTTTTTGCCCAAAACCTTCTGGTGTCTGCTAGAAAGTTGAAGATGAAGAGGAATTTCACCTTTCAACACGACAATCACCCCAAGCATACATCCAAATCAACAAAAGGATGGCTTCACCAGAAGAAAATTAAAGTTTTGGAATGGCCCAGCCAGAGCCCAGACCTAAAATCCAATAAAAAAATCTGTGGGACTGACCTAAAGAGGGCTGTGCACAAGAGATGCCCTCACAGTCTGACAGATTTGGAGCACTTTTGCAAGGAAGAGTGGGCAAATATTGCCAAGTCAGGATGGATGTGCCATGCTAATAGACTCCTACCCAAAAAGATTGAATGCTGTAATTAAATCAAAAGGTACTTCAACAAAGTATTAGTTTAAGGGTGTGCACACTTATGCAACCAGCTTATTGTAAGTTTTTTTATGTTTTATATTTTTTCCCCTAACAGATTTGTTTGTTTTTCAATTGAATTGTACAGGTTATAGGTCACATTAAAGGTGGGAAATGTTTTGAAATGATTTATTGTGGTCACATTTTTGTATATCACAAAAACCTGGCATTTTAACTGGGGTGTGTACACTTTTTATATCCACTGTATATGTCACAATTCACATTTTTTTAAATGTTATTTATTTTATGCTATGAAATGTGCTGGAATTTCAGTTAAAAAGCCCTCACACATCATACATACCACTGTATTAAGTTATTAAAGTGTACTTTTTGTTAATTCTTTTTCGGGATACAGTTACTGACTGATTGATATTGCAGTACTGGAATGTTATACTGCCCATAAATATGTACTGAATCCGGTGGGAGTGGAGTGGGGAACTACACTTTGTGGGTGGATAGGAGGGTGCTGCATTTTGGAAGATGGAGTACAAGTTATATGTCAGAAAATCCAGGTTACACCCATGATAGTAATGAAGTCCTCTGATGTCTCTGCATTTGGTATATTGTATTCTATCCTTTGGAAAGCTACCAGACAAAACCAGTGTGTTGGATATGAGTATTCTGAGAGGAAGTTATTTTTTTAAAGGAGGGAATGATCGACAATGTCAGATGCACTGGAAAAGTCTAGAAAGACAAATACCGCCATACTCCTTTCATTAAACTGAGCCTGAATAAACCTGGTCACAGGAGAGTGTTATTTAGAAATCATGCCAACAACCATGATAGTTGGAGTCTAGGTATGGCTATAGCTATTTGTACACAACCTTTTTCATCACTTTGACCAGGGAAGAAAGTAAAGCAATAAGCCAATAATATTTAGTGAGTAAGATGCTTTCTCTCTCTTAGTGCAGGGATAAGATGAGGACTTCTTTCCACTCCGAGGACCTTACCCTCTCATTACAGCTTTGTTGATCTGCTTAGTAACCAGGAGACAGAAAATTTCTGCACTCAGTTTAGTTTGGAGGTATACACTCAAGAGGTTGATTAACGTCAGCTTTCACCTGCATCACAGGTTTCTTCATTTAACCCTTGCTTACATGCTGAAAACACAAGTTAACAAAGCAATAGCATAATCAGTTGTTGCATCTACTAATATTAATATTAACCGAGGAGAATTGTACTGTGGAAAAACTGACCTGAGGAACACAGAGACAATATGGAATGTTCCTATTGCTGAGGCGAAGTAATTTATGGATATTATTTCAGCATGGCTAATGGGCAGCACACCCTACATGTATTAGAAGAAAACAGAACTATTTGGCTTACCCAGTTACGATTACTCTTGGTTCAGTCAAGTCAGACAGCATGATGGCTTGCTTGAGTTCAGGTGTCAACCATGTAGTGGGGGGATGCTTAGCTTTATTGCAGTTAATAGTTGTGAAGAATCAAATGAAATGATGCTGTACACAAAAGGAATGGAGTGCATGGAGTGCTGAGACTACACTCAGATATTGTTAAAATAACCTTGGTAGCAGCTTTCCTACATGAGATCTAATCGCAGCAGCACTTAGGAGGGCACTCTCTTAAGTACTGTTATGATCAGGTCTCATGCTAGGGACCATAAGCAAACAGTACCGGCAAGCAAAGAACAGCAACAGATGGTAAAACAGACTCATTTCAGCCTAGTGATCCATGCCCCTCAACTGTCTTGGAGTTTGCCTTATATTTTTGCTCCACCCCTTGTGAATTATTTTTTTCAACAATATTTTTTATTTTATTAAGAACAATAAAACACCATTTTATTTACAATCATAACAACAAAGAAACTATATAAAATGCGACATTTATAAATACATTCAGGAAATCAACTAAAATTTCTGCAATAAAGAATGCAACTTTTCTCGAGCAATTAATTTGTGTGTTGAATTCTTTGTTCTCAACTTTAAGTGCGTAATTTCTTTATCACACAATGACCTAGCTAAATAAATGAATTCATTATTAAAGGAGAGAGGGGAGTTATTTTTCCAATTTTTCCAAGGATTCATCATAGTATGTGTACTTGAGTTTTGGGTATAACTCATCCCTTGGGAATTTTTGATTTTATGGTAAATCACCAAGGATTACAATCAGTCAGTAATGACAGACATTGTAATTTCATTCTTGTTGTATTATCCAGAAAATGCATATTAATGCAAAAGCTGTTATTGCATTAACTTCTTATGTGATTAAGAGAAATATTTAAAAAATGTCCCTGGTTTTGTTCCTTTCTTTCCCCATTATGTTTAGATTTGTCCAGAATTCTTAAGTAAAGAAACTGAGAGATGTGCTGCTGTCAAAGCAAGTAAAACACTTTGCAGTCCTACGCTTTCAATATTTCTTTTCTCTAACTGATAGTACACGAAAAAGGTAAAGCTCCATACACTATAAAGAATTATGATCGTATCGCTGATCATAACTTGTTATGTGGTCTCAACATGGATGCTAAGATTCACCTCTTGAACTTTGCTTTTGGGATGGATTCCTTGATATCCATGTCTGGAACACATAAGCCGGTTATGATCATAAACCCTGTTATTCAGAAATATGTTGGGGCAGCACTGTGTCTCACATGTGAAGACTATTACAAAAATACCAGATTGTTACACAGTGGATAATAATAAGAAACCAGGAGTCTTTTATGTGTGAATAAAAAATAACTATACAAAAACCACATTTGGTTACATCATCTTGTCTCCTTTTTCTGTTTTCTTAGCATTAAGATATTCTTACAAGGTAAACATATTCTAAATTAGTTTTTAACCTTGCAAGGAATTTAGTTAAGAGAAAGAACTTTGTGCACATATCCCTTTGATAACCTGGATTTAAAGTAAGTCAAGCATATAGCTGTCTGTAACCTTATTTTTTCTTGGAAGATGTTATGTTTTTCTGTAAATAGAAGGCCCCTGCATAACATATAATCATTAAAATGAGGAAAGCCATAATGTTTCTCATTATAATAATAACAAATAATTGTGAGGGTCATGTACACATCCCATGGCCTGCCTTACCTTGACCTGACATCAGCATGTGCAAAGCAGAGAATTTCTTTAGAAAATACTGGAACAAAAAGAGTTTCCTCATAACAGGTGCTAGTAGCTAAATGTTAGAGATTAGATGGGTTTAAATAGCCAAGCACAGGACACATAGTCAGTTATATGGGCATGCTCTGTGTATGAATAGATTACTACTATGTTTAAATTTATTAAGTGCATTTTTTGTGGTATGTCCACCCCAGCTGTCTGCCATCAGCCATATCCTAATGCTCCTATTAATTTTCTGCTCCTTCCCCTCCACTTATCTGACTTGCCACTTCAGACCTGGATCTCAAGAAAGGGGAAATCCCTCATGTAAGCATTTTTAAATGTCATCCTAAAAGTTTTCCATGCACCTGTTAATTTGTTTAAGTCTTAGACAACAATAGAAAATGAAAGTAAAGCAGGCAAAATGTTATACCTCAGAACAATATAAATGCAACGGTCTCATCTACCTTGGAATGTTCTAAAAGAAATCACCTATATGAACAAATTAGCTCTAGTAAAACCCTCCATATTTAAAAAAAATCTTCTCTACTCCTTCTGAAGATGCCCAAAACTTACAGCCCTTCAATAAATGTAATAGTTCCACAACTACAACATCCCTCAATGCACAACTAACACCCTCTCAACCTAATTCCTCACTACAAAATACCTCCCTTTTGCTTTCATACAATCTTCACTACATCTGTTGATGAACTGGTAAACCTAGACAAGAATGCAAACACAAAACAGTACAGCTTCTCCCAAATGTTTCTGAGACTAGATGCCAATCCACTAGCTAATTCACTACCAGCCATTTCTAACTTCTTAGTTCCTGGAATTGTTCCCTTAAATCAAACATTCCTTTATCATCCCCATACCAACAGAAGGAGGTTCCCAGTTTGATTCTTGGCTGGGGTACCCTCTGTGTGGAGTCTGCATGTCCTCCCTGTGGTAACATGGGTTCCTCCAGGTATTCTGGTTTCCTCACACATTTCAAAGACACGCAGTAGACAAATTGGACAGTCTAAATTGGCCATAGGTGAGAGTGTGGATGCTACCATGTGGTGTGGATGAACTACCGTGACAGGGCTAGCCACCTGGCAGTGTAAACCTTGGCTCTAGATGATTGTCACTGTTGAAGTGACACCTCAACCCCATGTGCACAAAATGGGAAAAAGGGGTTGTGATCGGATGGATGGAAATATCCCCCACC
>NC_056743.1:1203896017-1203978517 GCF_019279795.1 Protopterus annectens | reverse complement strand
CTACAAAATCTATATTTACTGTTTATTATAACTTATAAAATCTAGTTTAAGACCTGGGATCTAACAAATATGACCACTGTAGAGATTAGTTTGTGCTGAACTGTTTGCTGTTTGCACTTCTTCACTAACCCTTATGGTTTCATACATATGAACATTTGCTTGAAATGTGTGGACATAACTTAATTTTCTCAAAATTCTCAGGATGCAACTTTGGGAAGTTACAGTCCAGCATTCGGAATCTAAATGTAGACAGGTATTAACCTTAACATTCATCTCCTTGTCCTTATATCTGCCTACTAATATTATTCTTGGTTTACTCATTGCATCATTTAATATTTTAATATCATGATTTTTATCAGTATATCTATTCCTGAACAAACAGACCATACTATCGCATTTCCTCAAAATCTCTGACGTTGTTGTCTTTATTTCTGGCCTGTAATTCTTATGCCTATAGCTATATGCATATGGATAAAAGCTGCATCTACTTTGTTGTTGTAGTCTACCACAACAGCTCTCAGTTCCTCTTAGTACTATTAACATTAACTGATAGCAAAATATCATTATCCCCTTGTTTTTTCGTTTCTGTTTTCTGTTTTGTTACAGCAAATTTCTTTTCTTTTTTTTCACTCTTTTTCCAGTTACCCATTCCTCTTCTGTCACATCCTCAAAACTACCTTAATCATATTCTAAAATCTATTTTTGTAAATATATTTATTCTGTTTAATTTACATTCATTGGTAATAACTGTGCAGCTTCTGTTATTAACTGATCAATCTCTCAACACTAACAACTTTTGGGTTGCCCCTAGTATTTAACATTTTCTTTTTTGTCATTTATATTAATTTCACTTAAATAGTATTGTTATAGCAATCATAGTCAAAGCAATTTGAACTGCCACTTACCCAGTTGACCACATTCTCCTAATAATTGTACATATTTTTTTTTCTTCTTCTTGAGCTGGTCATTTTTCACCTCATACCTATTTTCCTTTTTTTCTCCCCCCTCCCCCCAACAGTCTTTAAAGAATTCAGATAACACTTCTCTCATTGTATCACCAGTACTAAATTGCACCATTAAGATTCCTCTCTTCTGAAGATTCATATTTCCAAACATTTATTCAATTCAAGCATAAGAACCACTCCCACAAAAGCCCCTATTTTGTGCTGAGGCAATTTTACGTCCGAATCTTGTCTAGCTACCGCTGTTGTTTCTGACTTGAACTGTTCATAGCAGTGCTAACTTTTATTGGGCTGTGTGTTCTAGTGGTCTATTTTCAACCTGAATAATCAGATGTTGCCACTCTGTTGTGCTGGGATACAACACCAAACTACCTTGACCTCTGCTACTACATCTGACTTGAGAAACAGTCCCACAACAGCTGGGAAGTGCTGTGCTTAACACAGGCATTTGTGGAATATACAGCAAAGTACCCAGAGAGGATGTGACAGTAGCAAGTACTCATCTTAGTAACTGTCCTATTCCTCCCAACCCCTATTCACTAATCTAGTACAACCTAGTGATCACCTTCACCTAGATGTGTGTAGTGGCAGATTCTGGCATCTTCTGTCCAGTGGTGATGTTAGATTTATCAATACTAGTTACTGTTTCCTACTATGTATTTTTTAAATGTTGCCGATTGGTTGCTGTCCTGTTATATTGTATCCTTGTTGTGCCCGATTGCTTACTGCCCTGTTATACTGCAGCCACACACCTTGTTGCATTATTTCTACACTTCTACATGGTACTTATTCCTGTGACATCTGAGTCTGCTGTAGATGCCTTGAGTTCTGTATTGTGGCACATGTGTCGATAGTACCTAACATATTTTGTAGCATTTTGCCTGTTGTATTCTCTACCTTATACAATCATGTAACATTTTGTCAATTGTATTAACCACCATGTGAAGTCTTGGATAGAGATGTATCGATGGCATCTGGATTATTGTGCTGTAGCAACTGTGTTTGCTGCCCAGTCATACACTAACAATTGGTACTGCATTGATTAATGCATTGTAATAAAATGCTACCTGTTGCTCAGTCACTCCTATGCTGTAGGCACTTCATGTATTGTCGGTTTATTGTACTGGGCAGCTCTGCCTGCTGTTCAACTGATCCTTATAATGTTGTGCTGTATTAAGCTGTACTGGGTTGTACTCTATTGAGCTATAGCAAGTAGTACTATATTGTGCTTCACATTGCACTGTGTGGTGCTATATTCTACAGAGCTGCAGTGTTTTACACTGTATTTGCTTGTTTCCCTGTCCCCTTCAATATCAAGAAGCTACTGTATTGTGCTATATCATACTGTGATGCACTGCTTGCACTGTTTTTGCACTATTTGCTCTATTTTACTGTCTCACTACATATTTTACACCACCCCCACCCTCCTTGACAGACCAATGGTCATCAAATTCCATAACATTATATAACATATACCACCTGCTGATTCTAGATCAACCATGGGTCTTCGGTCAATCTCTGCCCCATCTATTACCAGCCTTCTAATACAAGGCTCTCTGAAGCAGTAAATAGACTGCCATATATTTAAGACTATACACTCATGCCACAAAATACATCCACTTATGAGAGCTGAAAATACTTATTACAAGTGGAGACAAACCTCTCACACATGTAGCGTATTTCTATCCGTATTAATACCACACCTACACACCCCAAGGCAAACATAAAACCTTTTTATGTACAGGTGTTTAAAAATTACTTCTAAAGGCACAAGATCTCTGGTGAAACTCAACTATGAACAAAGTTTAAAAGAAAAAGAAAAAGATCGTAGCCCTAAAAATAGGAAAAAAATCAGTGATGACAAAGAATTCCTGTAGAGCTAATTATGAATTCAAACTTGCTGTAATAGCAAAGGATAACCACAATACATTTATTTGTTGGCATATTTGATTTTGTTTACTGGGACAGTCTGATTGAACATAATCTGTTTTCAGTGGCAACCCAGGGAGAAATTTTTCAGAATAAAATAAAATAAAAAAGTCTTCACTTAAGATAACTGCAAACATATACAATGAAGTAATCCTAGGTTCAGATAAATATGTTACAGACCTATAAACAAACTCCTACATACAAATTCAGGAAGGTACTACCAGGATCAGCCAGGAAGGAGTTTTCTATGTTTACTAACAGCAAGCTATAGCAAATACAAAACTGAAGAAAAGATACAATAGTATATTCAAAAGAATGACTGTACACTTATTTCATGCCACGAGAGATAAAGCTTACCCTCTAACGGCCATGAGTGGAAAGATACTGATGTACATTTGACGTATGTTTTGGAGTCTATTAACAATTGATCTTATGGTCCTGTCCTGTTTAGAAGGAATATAAGCAGGACATTTGTTACTTAGATTTGTTTTCAGGGTGACTTTAAAATCACTGATGGTGGAAATTTATCATAAAAAATAATTATTTAATTCTTTCATTAAGCTAAGAACCTCAGAAATAATACACAGCATTGCACCGAGCTTCTTTCTAATGGAATCACCCACTTCAGCTAAAATACCAGCAAAAAAATTCATCTCCAACTTTTCCAATCTTGTAGTTCCACACATCCCAGTATAAACTTTGCATTCTCTATCCTCCATTAAATACAACTGAACAGATACTAAAATAACTTCCCAAATCAAAGGCAACAGCTCTATGGATCCTGATAACATATCCTGGTCAGCATGAGCTACCACTATCGTTCTTCCTGATCCATCTATTCACCCATGGCCTCTTCACTGGATATGGAAACCTGGAGAACAGTTATAGCTCTACCACAAACTTTAGCAACTAAAGATTTATCAGTCTCAATAATTCACTTGCAAGTGGAATACATCGTCATCATGGAGCCAAATGAAACCTGCACTCCTTAGACTCTAACCAATTTGGCTTTGAAAGGGGTAGACTAGATCAAGCCTGTTAAACATAGCTAATTTTTTTGAAACAGTCACAGAGGTACTAGATGAGGGTGATTCTGGGCCATGGGGATTTCCTGGTGGGCTTCGAGAGTTTATAATAAATAAATTTCTGATCTGATCAGGCCTTTTCACTGTCCATTTTATTTTCCAAAATAAAGTGCTTTGTTTGGTGTCTGGATGTGTTGCTCCCATGAGTCCCTCCTTTCTTGAAGCTGACTGGTTAATCTCAGCTTGCAACTGCAAGCTGAGATAACCAATAAACATAGTATCAGCATCACGCCAGAAACCAAAGGACAAATCCTATAAAAATATCAATTCTGCATGAACCAGGCTTCTTATCTGATGAGAAAGCAGTATTAAGTATTTTTTAATGTTTATTGATTAATTGGTTTAGGCTAATTGTTTAATTGTTAGATGTATTAGGGTTTATAAACTGTGTTAGTTATGTGATGTTTTATACTCCTTGAAGGTGGTTGCCAAAGCACTAGAGGTACAATAAACTGGTGTTTTAAGTGGATTCTTCATCTGTGGTCTTCAAAAATACCAATTCTGTCTGTGCTGTGGCATGCATGGGAAGTCTGTTATTTGAAGCCTGGGAATCTTTGAACTCCACCGAGACTGCATGCTTGTTAGGTGTGTGTGTGTGTGTGTGTGTGTGTGTGTGTGCTCGTGTTGTTGTTTATATATAGCTGGGTGGCAATTTTTAATAAACAAGAAGCTGTTGTGTTTTTTTGGGGGGCATATGTTTAATTTTGGTGATTGTGTATACCTCAACATTTTACTGAAGGGGTCACTTGGGTGAATATTTCATTTTGGTGCTTGTACATATGTTACTGAAGGGGTCACTTGGGCAAACGTTTTATTTTGGTGCTTGTGAATACCTCAACATTTTACTGAAGGGGTCACTTGGGTGAATGTTTCATTTTGGTACTTGTACATATGTTACTGAAAGGTTCACTTGGGCAAACATTTCATCTTGGTGCTTGAACATATGTTACTAAAGGGGTCGCTTGGCTAAATGTTTCATTTTGGTGCTTGTACATATGTTACTGAAGGGGTCACTTGGACAAACATTTTATTTTGGTGCTTGTGAATAACTCAACATTTTACTGAAGGGGTCACTTGGGTGAATGTTTCATTTTGGTACTTGTACATATGTTACTGAAGGGGTCACTTGGGCAAACATTTCATCTTGGTGCTTGTACATATGTTACTAAAGGGGTCGCTTGGCTAAATGTTTCATTTTGGTGCTTGTACATATGTTACTGAAGGGGTCACTTGGGCAAACATTTCATTTTGGTGCTTGTGCATACTTTACCTGGACATTTTACTAAAAGGGTCACTTTGGAAAATGTTTCATTGTGGTGCTTGTGTATACGTGGACATAGTAATGAAGATGTTGCTTGGGGAAATAATTCATTTGTGTATCAGGACAGTGCTTGTGCATACATGGTCAGACTGCTAAAGTGATCACTGGGCAAAATTATTTATTGTGTCATTTTAATGCTTGTGCATACACAATACAACTAATGAAGGGGTTACTGCAGAAAATGATTCATTAGTGTGTCAGGATTGAGAGTTTACGTGTGTCCGTACTCGTCAGTCTATTAATTAAAATTTGGTTTCTTAAATTTTACTGATTTAACTATCACTGTCAATATTAATTTTAAATAAACTTTTTCTTAGGGATAATATTATGGATGTGATTTATGGAAGGGGCTAGTAGGCCAGTGAGTTATGTACTTTGGCCAAGTGGGCTGCGATCAGAAAAGTCTGAGAAATGCTGACAGACACCACTCTATTAGTGCTGATGACACTATCTTCCAAGAGATTAGGGGTTAGTTTAGGGACCATTACTATTTGGCATGGACTTTTCTGACATCAGATCTGAGATTAGGACCTCTAGCAGACCAAGTTCACAGAAAACTGCAAGCTTGGAACCATTGACAACTCCCCTGAAGACACTTGGATCCTCCAAGGGAGGCCTAACATGGACAAACTCATGATGTCAGGATCATGGCTCAAAGCTGATGAACAAAAGATGTAGCACTGTACAGTCTGGGAAACAGGAACTGTCACACACTGCTTGAATACATTGCACCATTTTGAATGTACTTGTCCAAATACCTAACCCCACTTGAAAAAAACAGCAATTCCTCACTAAAACAAATCATATGTGTGTGTTTCCTAAGTTATCTAGAGTATCTAAACATCTTGTCTCTTTTCACTGTCTCCTATAGGACAACATATAACCCAGTCCTGCTTGGTTGTAACAGAAATATAAGATCATGGGTCTGAAATCTCTGTCGCATGATAAATGAGATGTGCTGGCATGGGAGATATCTCTGCCAGAGAATTCCCACCTCTGAAAGAAACTCCCAGTTTCAGTAAAGCAAAGCATGTCCCTCATCATCTTCAAATTTAACTTAGACAAATGGATGGGAAATTGCAGTTGTAACCCAGGCATAGCAGCTGGCATCAGTTATGGAATCAGATGGGTAACTATTTGAGTACCAGCTGGATTTTGCTGGGTAGGCCTCATTGCAACTACTTTATGATGATGATGATGATGATGACCTATGAACTTTCCAGCCAAAGTGAAATGTCACATCACAAAAAAATTTACTTTTTAAATGTATAATCAATCTGATCTCCTACAAGGGTCAGAGCTTATATTGACCTGTTTCGGGCTATATACTCTATATTTTTAACAAAAATACTGGCTTTTTGTGAGTTCTTTGCATCTGTTGTACTGGTTCTCAGTGCTCTGCAACCACCATAGCCAGGGATGCCAGATTTCATATCCGGCAGGTAGGGATGAAAAAAAAAGTTCTTTAATGCGGAACACCTTTAGTTCCGCATTAAACACAAGTAGCTCCATGTTTGGCAATTTTTGATTCACCTGTATGCCGGTATACGAGCCAAACAAAAAAATCACAAAACGGAGCTACTTCTGTTCAATGCGGAACATCAGGCAGTCTTCATTCAACATAAGTAGCTCCAATTTGCAATTTTTTGATTGGCTTGTATACCAGCATACAGGCCAATCAAAAAAAGCTGTTTCACCTGGATTTATTCTGGCAGTGCAGGACTTGGGATCGGGCTGCTGATCCCGGGACATTCCCGTTCAAATAAGGATATCTGGCAACTTTGACCATAGCATACAAAACCTCTGCACCATGGATTCTGGGTTTCCAAGCATCCGCCAATGAAAATATAGTTGAGATGATATTCCCTTAAACCAGCAAATACAAAGTCCTCCACTGCTCCATAATTCTCTTCAGATAACATAAAGCATTTTCTTGAAAACCAGAAGTAGCAGTACTGCATTCACTTTCTCCTGATTGCAGTTGCCATTTGTCAACAATATCGTTCTAAGACAGTGCAGTCTCCTCCTCAGGTTCTTTTTCAGCTATCATGTTCAGCTAAACTTCCCTATTAAATCCATCTCCTGCAACAGTATTAATAAGCACATCTCCTTTATGTCTTTCCTGCTCACACATTATTTTCATCTTCTGTATTTGTGGTAAACCTTCTGTCTTCCCTACTTAGAAAGGGTAGATGAAGTTCCCCTGTTTCCTGTCCAAATTTCTTCTAGTAAGTATATATACTACCTTGGCTCTCCAATGAAAATAGGCGACATGCCTACTTGGACTGACCCAGTTAACAATAAAACAATCAAAAATAAATAAATGTTTTAGTGTCAATGCCCTTCCTGTGATAGAAGAATAAGTACTTATGCTGGAATTCATAGAAAATAGTGCAACATATACTGCACAGACAAAACTGTATTACACTCATCCACTATTAAGTGATTTATAATCATACTTGTTCAGAGTAGTAACACATCTAAGTAAAAAGGGAATGTGCATGGCTATGAATTGCTTAGCTGAGCAGTTTGAACACTCAATTGGGCACACTACCATTTGGCACTAGTAAACAAAATAAGTACCTAACAGACCTCACCCAGGCATACAATATCCCACAGACACAGGCACATACATACCTTGCATAATATACTTATCCCAGCTTCAGGGAAGGCACAGCCACTACAGCTCATAACTGTTGTCTATTTAGCCTCCTCTGTCAACAGTGAAGACCACATACAGAAATACAATCATACACCTTCCACAGATACAAACACATACACACATGCAAGTTCTAAAGGATATTCTCAACTCCCTGTGTATACTGCACCTACAATCTCCATTCCATACCAGGTACAGATCAAGACACTTATACATATATTTACGCTCAAAGAACATCTTCACATTCTGTCCCAATACACACACACAACCACAGGCATATGTGCATGCACATACTCATACAGGCATACACACATTGACTGCTTGCACACTCTACACCCAAAATCTCCCATTTATACCAGGCACAGGACACATCAGACAGTGGTCATTCATCACACATGGGCATACATATACATTACATTCATAAAACCCATTTATATGCAACAGAACATACATCAACAAAGCCCTATATCCATCCATCCATATATTTATTTAACATTTATTTAACATTTGTTGACCGGGAATGTCCGACTAGGTTCCATAGAGCCTGTTTTCAGCGGAGGCCCGGGGAGAAATGCTCCAGATGCATGTCTTTGGAATGTGGGAGGAAACCGGAGTACCCGGAGGAAACCCACGCGAACACAGGGAGAACATGCAAACTCCACACAGAAGGCACCCCAGCCAAGAATCGAACCGGAGAACCTCTTGCTGTGAGGTGACAATGTTAACCACTGCAACACACACACACATAGTCTTCACTGTGCTACTTACCTAGACGGGTCTATATTAAGTCAGCAAAATGGCATAACAGCAAATGCCATTTTGCCGACACATAAACAATGAAAATTCACAACAGTGACAGCTCAGGTCAGTGATTTTTTTCCCAGGGAAAAAAAATCGCTTGGCCTGAGTTGTGACATTGCCCTTTACCCCACTGTAGTGCAATCTCGGAGTTGGTATATTTTGTTAGGGGAGGTGTGGGGGGCACAGCCCCCCACATTGGGGGGTGTGGGGGGGCAAAGCCTCCCAGTCTGATATGTTTTAAGTTGTTTGTTGTGTTTTATGGTCTACCGATTTTTTTCCCTGGGAAAAAAATTGGCGACCTGGGGTTTTGCTGTTGTGGGATTTCGTTATTTATGTGTTGGTGAAATGGCTTTTGCTGTAATGCTGTTTCACTGACTTAATATAGACCCTATCTAGACAGAAAATCTAGGAGGGTACAGCTGCCTCACTTCACCCTGATCAGATTCTGTCCCACTGAAAGCCATATGTGTATACAGCTAAAATCATTGTGTATACTGTATGTACAGCTCTGCAATGAAATTGCATCATACAAATATCTATAAACTGCCATACTAAGTAATTCACCCTCTAAAGCAGTGTACCAGGATGTAAATGAAAATCATTAGCATAGGCATCCCCCAACTACTGGATTTACATTCAGTGTTAAACCTCCCACTACACAACGCAGAAGAGCTGCCCTGCACTGCAGTGAGGGCACTAAATAGCAGAACAGCTTTGTATAGTGTTCAAAGTGACTTGTGTAGCTTTGTGTACTATACAAACTGTCTATGATTTCAACCCATAGTGTTAATTTTTGCATTTATGCCATAACAATCATGTAGCATTTAAATGTACTGAGAGTTTCTGGAGTAAAGTTACACTAGAAAAAGTATTAGCCTTGTTATGAAAGAGAGAGGAGTTTCAAGAGGTAGCAGTAGTGGGAGGTCCTAGAACATGGCAGTCATTTTATTTGTTTTATTTCCTTTGTTATCCAGGGTGTAGTGTCTGGAAGAAGACCATTTTCAGTGGAGGCTAAGATACAAAAAGACCAGAAAATGTAAACAATATGGTATACAAACATCTAAATTATGCATAATTTCCATTAAGGTAGCTAGCATTTGTCTACACTTGGGATACAGTCTTTCAAATCTTAATTTGTTGCACATGTTTAACAGAGTTGCCCCTTTTATCAACCTGCCCTACACTAGGGGTAAGTTTCCTCACCTAGAGCACTGATGTGTGGTGTTTCACTATGACTGCTTTTGTGTATCCATGATGTTAATATATATGAGAAATGAGGTTGGGGTAGAGTCCCACCCCCATATAAATATATTTATTACATTTTATTTAGTTTCTGCTTTTTATTGTGGGAATAGTTCCTTGTTTTTTTTATCATATTTGATGTGTAATGCATACAGTGTGCAAGATGTAGTATCAGAGTTGATACTGTGTGTGGGCCACATAAATTCAGTTATGGACTGTCTTATTGAAACTTGGTCAGTGAATTGGGTTGCCAGTGCCACAGGATGTGGATTTTGCTGAATGTGGTATTGTGTTTAATTTTACATTAAATGTTTTCAGTGGTGGGTGATTCAATATTTAGCCATACATTATTTGTAGCACTCCAGAAAAAAAAAAAAAAAGTAGTGCTATAATCATCCAGTTGAACAGCAAGTAAATAAAAGGCAATATACTAAAACTCTTTACAGGAATATATAGGCAAAGCAATGCAATGCAATAATAATAGACATAAAGTAAAAATAAGTACAATATATTAAAAGACACCTCACAAAATAAAATGGACAATAAAATACATTTGTATGTAGTATACAAAATTAAGGGGAGCATGAACTATATATATATATATATATATATATATATATATATATATACTTCATGCAAGGAGAACTATGTACCTTAAGCAATGGAAAGGAAATCGGGAGAAACCCTTATAAGAGAAACACATACTAATAGAATTAATAAATGATTTAAATTCAGCAATTTTTCTGTGCTTTTAAGATGCTTGCACTTTCACAAATAACTCCCTAATGACTACCTTAAAATGTGGTTAAAGAGATGTCCAGTTTCATAGAACGTGTTTATATGTGTGTGTGTGTGAGTAAAATGTACAGCAGGGTGTACCTGTTTTAGGCACTGAGCAATGACTACATTGACTCACAAGATCTGACAACCTCTTTGTCATTTATTTTCATGTAAGAAAGGAAGTGATTGCTCTATATTATCAGGACAATGGCAGATGCAGTGAAATGCACCGTGCGAAGGATGACTGCGGCTGAGAGATAAGATTTATGAAACCATGTTTGACAGTGAACTTCCTATAAACTAATGAAATGGCAGAATTCAGGGCCATTCTTCTTTGTTCTGGTAACTCTAGTTTTGGAAACAGGCCTATGATTTTGGGATTTAGTTGTAAAGAGAAGGAACAGGACAGAAGGCATCCATTTCCTACAAGAAATGACATCTCTGCCACCTCTCTCGCTCCAACATCAGTGAATGAACAAATTCAAATAGAAGTCCAAGATAAAATGCAAGGCAACTATACTTCATTATGAGGAGTGCTCCTCATTTTAAATTTTAAAAAGTTCATGTTCCATGCCATTCCACAGTGAGAGAGTCTGTCACACATTCATTGTTAACATTTTTTAAAACAATATCAAATACTAAATCATACTAATTCATCAAAATAGCTTTTTATAAGTACCATGTTTTGTCATTCTGTGAGCTTCCTAGCTGAATTTGTTAGCAAGTTGCTAGTTATTGTTTGACATTTTGCCCATTTTTTCCATATTATAAATGTGTTCCACATTTCAAGATGGAATGTTGGGAGCTATGGGAAAGCACATTGTACCACCTGTGGCAGGACATACACGTGATCATGCTTTTGCCTGGAGAGTTTCCTAATGCCATAATTTTGGAACATCTGGAGCATTTCTCCCTGGGCCTCCGCTTAAAATAGGCTCTGTCCTAGTCGGACAGTCCCGGACCACAATGAATTAATTTAATTAAGTAATTAATACTGCAAGACGAGGAATATCAATTGAAACTTCAGAAATCAATTTTCTGTCTGCAGCCAGTCTAAGAGATGAGAGGATCACAGATGTTAGTGACAGACTGGGAGCTCAGCGGATAAAAATGGACTGCGCGTTTGATGATATAGCAATAACCGATGACGTCGGTGTGGTATATTGAAGATTTACCCATGGTTGGTGTGGTTTAATCATGAGGGCAAAGCTTGAGTGATTAAATAAAGCCAACCATGGGTAAATTTCAATATACCACAACCACGGAGTCGGTTATTGCTATTATACATTGACATTATTTAAGAAAAAAAATACTTACTTTTCTTAAATAATGTCTTTGTAAAATGGTGCATTACTGTTCTTCCGTGGCTGGTGGTATACTGCTTCTTTGTGTTGATGTACTAGGCATGCATATGGGACTTGCGTTCCCACGCATACTCAGTACATCAATACTCTGAAATGGAATCAATGAAGAAAAGAAAGTCTCTGTTGCTCCGTTTTTGTTTTCTTTTTTTTTTAATTAAAAAAAAAACTTTAGGGCAGTTTAGGTGTAGGAGAGAGACAGCATGGAAGAAATACAATGGATATCAGGTACGTGTGTTTAATTTTAAATAACGTACCTGATTTCCCTAGTATTTTGTCCAAGCTGCCGCTCTGCTATGTCCGGAGTTGGGCTAAAGAAATAAAAATAAAATTTAAACAATATACCAATGGAAAGAAATCCTGGTGCCGTTGGTATATTGTCGGATTTACAACGGGCACGCTGGTTGGGCTGGCCAATCAGCACGCTCATTTTTGAAGGCTAATGGCCAGTCATTGTATAATTGCCTTTAAAGGAGGGAGGTGGATGGACCACTGTATATGTATATGTATACTACAAGCCTTACAATGAAGTGGTCTCTGTATGACCTGTATTAATACTGTAAAGGTGAATGTCTAGTACATTCTGCATCTTCCACCATAGTCTGTCTTTCCACATTTCTGCACCTCCACTCAGCATTAAAGCACCAGAGCACTTGCCTTGACCTACAAGGGATTTTCATGCTCTGTGTATGCATTTTATGTCAGCTGTCCAAGGAAGAAAAGCGGCATATTATTAACAGCTGCTAGGTAACCATTTGCATGTTGCAGCTCTGCAAGACTTTAATGAGGAATGCTGTTAGTTAATTGTTCTTTTAAAAAGGGAAAAAAGTTCAATACATCTAAAATAATGATGACAACTATTTGAGAGATGAAGTCTCCTCCCATACAAACCTGAGTGAATAACAATGAGGTAAAAAGTCACCTGCTAAAGGAAGAATCTTCTTAACTAAAGAATAAACATCAAGAATATACAATATCTCAATGCAGTCAGCCACATTTCAGTACTTGTGATCCAGTGTCAGAAATAAGTTAGGAAGGCCGACTGAGTGATCCACAGCTGGGATATTCATTGCTGTGTAGCAGCTCTGTCAGGTACATATGGATCATGCTAGGTTCTACTACCTACTGAGGCCAGTAACATGTCCCTCTGAAAAACAAATCACATATGCATATTAAAATCCAACAGGTTGTGTCAGATTTGGCTTGGAAAATGGAAGCTAAATGGTTAATAAAAGTGCCTCGCAGACCTTACAGCATCAACAAGTCAGCAAACCATTTTGGTTCCAGGTAAGTCAAGACCTACAAGGAAGCCCTGGTCCATGAGTAGGATTGCTGCTGGGATTGGGCAGGACTTAGACATCAGACCTCAGTGCTGTATAATGCAAGGAGAAAAAAGTATGTGGCAGATTATTCTAAATGTATAATTAAACCAGATTTAGTAACAAACCTTGTTTTTCATTGGTTACTGCTAAGCTAATACACTTTCACTTCCTTTCCTTTCTGTGCTTATTTCTTTTTCTTACAATTTTTTTTTCTTTTCAAGGGATGTACCTGCTTCCCAATCACATCAAGAGCTAGTCAAAAACATCTCTGAATAACCTCTACCTCTCAACTAGTTATCTTCTTTCATTCTGGAGCAGAAACAAAAGAAAGACGCCTTTTCCTTCTCATAGAGGAGGTAGTCCTAAATAACCATATTAATCAGGTCAAAGATCATGCCACCTTAAATGAAAACTCCACCTTTGAACTAAACATATCTTGTTTGTTTCTTTCTCTTTCTCATTCTCTCTCTCTCTCTCTCTCTCTCTCTCTCTCTGTTTACTGAGCTATTTTAAAACCTCAAAATCACTCTGTTTCTTAAAAAAATGTAATATGTTTGTCCAGAAATGCTGCCAACTGAGGTTAACATATTAAACACCAATAAACGTCCACAAACTGTTGAAATTGTAAAACACCACAGCTCTGAAACTGGATCTAAAACCACACGCAGTTTAATGTTACAAAGTTGCTGAAATAACAATGAAGGGTACACCAGTACCCAAGACAAAATCACATATCCAAGCAAGTAAAAATAAAAATAGAAATGTCTTGAGCAAGTTAAAAGCACAATGTCCGGTTCCAGTAAACAAGATAACCTAACAGAAACAAGATTCCCATGTGTGTTAAGCGCTTTTCGTTCGGGTTATACCCGAACTTCTTCAGACAACCTTCTCAAGTTATTGTTGCACTTAAGTAGTTACTTCCTTCAGTTCTATCCTATCAGGACGAAGTTACAATCAACACATTTTACGATCAAAACTCAAAATTTTTACTTTTTTATATAAAAAAGTGTGTATGTATCTAATGTAATGGTTAATGCACATTAAGTTAGTTTAAATATCCATTTTCTATGGTTACTCAGTCAGCTAATGTAAATGGTCAATTCCCATTATTTAATAATTAAACACGTCAACTTTCAAGTTTCTTTCTTTTCACGCAGATGTTCCTATACAATGCAAGTAGTTAGTAAATCTAAACTATGTAATGTGCACCTAATTCACTCCTTTGCATTTAGGTAGTTGTACTATCCTAACGTACAAAAGAACATAAAAAAGGTGTAAGTAAAAATATTAGCATTAAAGTCAATTAAATATTTACAATATATTCTTCTCCCTAAAGTAAACAATAGTTCCCCCTAGTGTTTTAATATGGAATTTAACTTAAAAGTTTTTTAACCCAACAGTTATTAAAAAACACTCCTCTTAAATACCCCAATGTATAAAAAATGTATATAAAGTATATAAAAAAAATAAATATATATATATATATGTGTGTGTGTGTATAAAAAAGATATATATATGTATTGTATATAAGGAAATGTATGTAAAAAACTATATGTTGTGTTTAAATCTTAACATGGAACCTAGTATTACTCTAAGTACTCGTTTGAGATGTTACTATACTACCTGTATAAACTTTTTAGTTTTAAAACACATGCAATACTACAAGATTCATTTAACCCGGGTTCTACATGTGCATTTAGTCTTAGTTGCCAATTCAATTCGTTCCTTTCTAATAGGAGTTTCACTAAGCTATCGTTGGCCCCACACCTGTTTTCCATGTTCTGCATGGTCTGTGATATAACCCTAAATTTAAAAAAATGGCCTTCTTTTAGTTCACAGTGGTTTGCTAATGCATTGTTAGGATTTTTCTTACTGATGGCATATATGTGTTCGTAAATCCGATCCTTTAGTCTAAGATCGGTCTTACCCACATAAAATGCCTGACAAACCTGGCATTCAGCGAGATAAACTACACTTCTTGTGTTACAGTTGTAAGTGTACTTAATGAAAAAAGTCTCATCTCTAATCTTAAATTTGTTACTACACATAATGTGTGCGCATTGGTTACAGTGGCCACACTTGCGAGTACCCCCTTCTCCCTCCTTCCTCGTTCTATCCTGACTCCTTTCAAGAAGTTGTTTTAAGTTTAATCCTCTTCTAAAACTAATACAAGGGTACTCTCCTATTTGGTCAAAAATGTCCTTATTTAAGGATAAGTAAAACCAACATTTTCTAACCACTTTCTGTATGTCCGTAGCCACCGGAGTGTATGTTAAAGTAAAAGCCAGTTGGTACTTGTTCTTAATATTACTTTCTTGTAGGGTGAGTTCTTCCCTTGTAATGTCATCACCCTCCAATTTCCTCATTGTGTCGACCCTAGGGCCTGGTCCAGTGTGTTTTCCACTTTCCACATTTAAAAAATGGAAGCCCAAAATTGGTTTGTATATACCTTTTGCCCTTTTCCTAGTAACCTCTTCAAAGATACTATCCAAGAATCTATCAAGGTAACCTCTATGTGAAAACATATCAAACAGAAGTTTGATTTCTTTCTCAAACTCCTCCTCAGTTGTCACCATCCTGGCAGCTCTCACAAGTTGACCTTTAACTACCGATTTTTTCTGGTGTATTGGGTGTTCACTAGTGAAGTGTAAGAAGGAGTTTGACAAAGTGCTTTTTCTATAAATCCTAGCAGTATAACCCTTATTAATCTTGTCTTTCCCTAGGTCAATGTCTAAAAAGTTTATCCTGTTCTCTTGGTAATTTTGGGTAAATTTCAAAAAAGAGGTTGTCTGATTGAAAAAATCTTCTAGTTCTTCAGCCACTTGTTGGTGACCTTCTAGTATCATAAAGATATCGTCCAAGAACCTCTTATAAACCTTCACTACCTTGAAATAAGGGTTGTTAAAAATAAACCTGGTCTCCCAATATGCCATGACAAGGTTAGCAAAACTTGCTCCCACTGGTGTCCCCATGGCTAACCCAATCTTTTGCAAATAAAGTTTGTTGTTAAATTGAAGGTAATTGTTCTGTAAAATAATATCTAGTAGTTGTTCATCTAGTAAGGTCTCACTATACAAGGCCCCTTTAGATCACATATGTTCTACCACCCATTCCACTCCTATGTTATGAGGTATACTGGAGTACAGGTCACAAACATCAACTGTAAGGAAGGTGTTCTGCTCCTGGAACTGTACTGTGTTGATTTCCTCTAAAAAGGACCATGAGTCATTGCAAATTTGACTCTCACCCTTAACATATTTTTTCAAAATCGAGTCAGCTAGTTTCGCACAAGGGTAGGTAATGGATTGTCTACCGTCAACCAGTGCTCTAAATGGGGGTCCAGTATACTTTTGTGGGTCTTAGGTATACCAAATAGTTGAGGTGTTTTGGGTGCTAGTAACGTCAAATAGTGGGCCATTTGACTGTCAATCAGCCCATCTATAAAAAGATCATTTAAAAACATCCTAATCCTGTTGTATGCCCCATTCATTTCGTTGGTACTTACAACTTCATAGGTGTCTTTCTCTAAAAGTAGAGACATTTTCTTAATATAATGGTCCCTGTACATAACTACTAAACCCCCTCCCTTATCTGGTTTCATAGATCTAATAGGCAGTTTACAAAATGATGTTAAAAGTTGTTTTTCTTTAGTTGTAATATTTCCTCCCATTGTATGTCTATTAAAGTTGTAAACCACTTCCCTTAACTCGTTTTCACATAAATGTTCAAATAATCCAATAATAGGATGTGTCGGTGGGTTGTAAGTGCTAGCCACTTTTAGTTCGTTGTTACTATAAGATGAGTTACCAAGTAACACAGTCAAGTTTAGTTTACGAATAAATAGTTTAAAGTCAATAAGAAATTCCGCTAAGTTACATCTGTCAGTTGGAATAAAGGTAAAACCTTTTGCCAGTAGTTCCACCAGTTCAGGCTCAAGGGTAAAGGCAGTGTAATTAAAAATTGTAAAATCACCCTCTTTATTTAAAACCAAGTGATACTGGGTAAGTTCTAGTTCGCGTTGCTGCGAGTGTTGTACCTCCTTTGTGGTTGGTATTGGGGGTTCGGTGTCCAGTTGCTCACTGGTCCCCCCCCTTCCCTTGTAGTTTTTTGACTGTTGTTGTTGTTGGTTATATCCATTTGGATCCTCGCAGTTATTCTGGTTGAAATTACCAGGTACACAGTGTTTTCACTAGCCATCTCATTTACCCCCAAAGGTAAATCCTGGTTAATAAAGCTGGAACTGTTAGTTCCCTCTGAGTTTGTTACTGGAATGTTCCTCCCATTTGTTCACCTATCCATTGTTTCCCCTTCACCACCTGTTTGGTTATATCACCCTTGTGTCACTCTCCTCACGTTGTTTTGATACTGGGAAACAGGTGGTTTTCGGTATGCATAACCGTCTCTGTATGCCTTTAAGTCCTTCTGGAGTTTACCAACCTTCACAGTTCTCAATTTCTCCAGTTGGTGGGCTATAGTGACAAAAGACCTATTGAAATCATATTGGTATTGGGGAAACAAACTGTCTGTTTTAATAACCCCTTCCAATACTCTTGTTTCTTCAGTAACCTCATTAATTGAAACTTCATAGTGTTTAACCATCATGGTTAAAAGTTCTAAACCTTGTTTATTAAAAAGATCTACAAGTTCCTTATGGAACTGGGAGCCTTCCATTAGCCCAGTTGGATAAATACAGTGCCTTAACCCCTTAGGGACCACTTTCTCTTTAATACATTTGTTCAGGTAGTTAACCTCTAACTGTAGCTTTATAACTTTAAATAGCTTAGAGTCAAATTGTTTCAGTTTTTCTACTAAAAGTTCTTCACTTTGGCCATTATTCTCAACATTTTCATTATATAAACGTTCATCTAAAGTTAACACTTTATTGAGCCAAACAGAAATGTCAAAATTATGGCCAACCTGTATATCTCGTGTATTTGTTAGCTGGTAGTTCCCATCTAAAGATGAAGTACGGTGGGGTTCTCCATCAGCTTCCCCTGGTTGGCGTCTCTGGTCTACGAACGGTTGTGTGCTTTGAAATGGCCCCTTGCTCTGTCCTCCGTTTGCTTTGTTAATACTATTCCTCTTACATGTGCAGTTGTAATCAGGCCCTAACTCTTGCTGCTGTGTAACCTGGTCCACTTTGGCCGTTAGTTTATCCAGTCGCTGGTTCATCAATTCTAGCAGCTGAGTGAGGTTGCCTTTCTCAGCACTGTCGCTGAGTGTAGAGTCGTCCATACTTCCGGTGCGTTGGTGTTTCCACTAATCGACAAGCAAACACCAATAAACGTCCACAAACTGTTGAAATTGTAAAACACCACAGCTCCGAAACTGGATCTAAAACCACACGCAGTTTAATGTTACAAAGTTGCTGAAATAACAATGAAGGGCACACCAGTATCCAAGACAAAATCACATATCCAAGCAAGTAAAAATAAAAATAGAAATGTCTTGAGCAAGTTAAAAGCACAATATCCGGTTCCAGTAAACAAGATAACCTAACAGAAACAAGATTCCCATGTGTGTTAAGCGCTTTTCGTTCGGGTTATACCCGAACTTCTTCAGACAACCTTCTCAAGTTATTGTTGCACTTAAGTAGTTACTTCCTTCAGTTTTATCCTATCAGGAAGAAGTTACAATCAACACATTTTACGATCAAAACTCAAAATTTAAACTTTTTTTATATAAAAAAGTGTGTATGTATGTATCTAATGTAATGGTTAATGCACATTAAGTTAGTTTAAATATCCATTTTCTATGGTTACTCAGTCAGCTAATGTAAATGGTCAATTCCCATTATTTAATAATTAAACACGTCAACTTTCAAGTTTCTTTCTTTTCACACAGATGTTCCTATACATTGCAAGTAGTTAGTAAATCTAAACTATGTAATGTGCACCTAATTCACTCCTTTGCATTTAGGTAGTTGTACTATCCTAACGTACAAAAGAACATAAAAAAGGTGTAAGTAATATTATTAGCATTAAAGTCAATTAAATATTTACAATATATTCTTCTCCCTAAAGTAAACAGTAGCTCCCCCTAGTGTTTTAATATGGAATTTAACTTAAAAGTTTTTTAACCCAGCAGTTATTAAAAAACACTCCTTATAACATATTAACTTGATCTTGTTTTTCTTTACCTCTTTCTCTTTCCCATAATCCATTGCAAGTCTGCTTTATATGAGTCACGCTGGACATAAGTAGTGGTGCATTCCAATGTCACTGACATAAAATGGGATTAGTGTCAGTCACTACCATCTTACATACCTTCTGCAACAGGACTGCTTTTTTTCCTGGAATTACCCTCATTTATGTTTGTCTCAGAACATGTTTTGTACTATATTGGTTATACAGCTGAAACCAAAAAAGTAGCTAAATTGCAGGCCTTTATTCAAAGTATTGTTTTGTTGTCCAAGATAAATTGAGAGTCCCCTGCCCCCATACTATTTCTGAGGTATCAGAATTCACTGCACTTAAGATCCTTGTAGTTCCGTGTATAACAGACACTACTGGAATTGAGAATAATTCTGTTCCCAGTGCCTGCAGAGGAAAGATTATTTTTATTTATTTTTCACTAGAATGTTGTAGAAAATGCTTTCATTTCATTTATTTTATAACTAACGTCATGCTCTTTAAGTAAGACTACAGCAAAATATGACCAACATTCTGTTCCTTAACTTTGGATAACTATTTTTTTTTTCTGAAGCACAAATGTCTTGTAGCATTATATTTTCTATCTTTTTTTGTTATTCTGCTCATATAGTGATTTGTTAAAGTATAAGAAAATAACTCTTTTAAGACTTGATTCCGTGATGACACAGTAAAATGATAGGACTGTAAAATAATTCTATTCCCCAGACCCTATAGTGGGAATATATATTTTTTTGCTGTGGGGAGCTGAATATTGTAGAAAATTCTTTAGCAGTTATATTTGTTTTATAATTAGTATGTTCTTTTTCTCATTACTATGCTGTTCTGTAAGTGTACTGCCAAATATTACAAACTTTTTATTCCTTACCTTTAGATAACATTTTGTTATTGGCATAGATGTCTTCTGGCATTATATATTTCTCTCTTCATTTTATTCTGCTCCTTAACTGATATGTTAATGTACAACACAATCACTCTACAGCAAAACCGACTCCTTGATAATGCCACAAGTAATACTTATCTTGCCTTTGTAAGATTTAGAAATTACACTGTGTACTTTGAACCTGTGTCCACTTTAAGATCTGTGGATTTGGCATTGGTCCAGACAGTAGAAAACACTTCACTCTTTGCCAGTAAATTCACTGCATCAGCTCTTTCACCAATTACTGATGCACATTCCACATAGAAAGCTGACTGCTGCCCATATACTTGATCAACCTGCTTTTTTTGTGTGACCTTACTTTACAACTGCGCGAAGCCATGGTGGTGCAGCGGTAGCTTTGTTGCCTCACAGCAAGAGGTTCTCCTGTTCGATTCTCGGCTGGAGCGCCTTCTGTGTGGAGTCTGCGTGTCCTCCCCGCAGTCAGGTGGCGTTCAAAAGACATGCGTAGAGTGGGCGTGCCTTCGCTGAAGGTTGGGTGTCGAGCTGGCCCCTCGGCACCCGTAAAAAAAAATCTACTGCCAATCATTAGCGGACCGGAGTTCTGCTGTGGCGACCCCTAACAGCCAAAAGAAGAAGAACAACTGTGTACTTTTGCAGCACTTCTGAAAGTTACAACCATCAGTGAATTTAGGCATGCAGAAACCCATTCATGTTCCCATAACTGAACTTGTGATATTTCTGGCAGTAAATGTAGAGGAATAAAGTTCTGCTTCCAGTGCTAAGAGTACATGGTTTGAATCTTTCCATCTACATCTTTCTATGTGACCTCGAGCAATTCACTTAACTAGGCAGTGCTTTGCAGTAACTGGGAATTCGGGCTACATTCCCTATTTGTCTCATGGACAGCATACTTGGCAACTTTGTGTGACCCTGTGCCCTTATGCCTCACCACTATCAAGGTACTGTTTCTATGTTATGCCTCTTAAGTCTGTTACTAGGTAGGGTGGCTGTGCATTTCAGTAAGTGGCCAAAGAAATTCATAGCCTTTCATTGCATGTTATTTTTTTTCTGTAATTTGTTTCCCAGTCATAATAGTAGTGGTGCTGTGTTTAATGTACAAAACATTTCCTTTCTGTAGTCTGTTTCTGCTCCATTCCATTTCAGCCCACTTCTCCACAGTTGACTATACAAAATTACATTATTTCTTGCCATGTACTGTTTTATATTCGTTTGTCATATATGTATGTGTTGCCCTTTGCATGGTTCCCCAGTTTACTGTCTGCCCAGTAATCATCTCTTGTGAAATGATGTACATAGCTACTTTAGGAATACTTACTGCTACTAAAGAGGGGCCATCCTCTGACCACCTTTTAATATGTCTCTCTACCTCTGGCAAACTCCACAACGGTCAGCCTAGAAAACAATGGTATGGGAACCAGTATGAATACAGGCAATGCTAATGAGATAAGCAGAAATGGCTGTCAAAGATGCTCATCTCACAATATGTTACAGATATGTCTGCGTGGTGGTGCTGCGGTAGCATTGTTGCCTCACAGTAAGACGTTGTCCCGTTCGATTCTCAGCTAGAGCGTCTTCTGTGTGGAGACATGTGTGAATGGGCGTACCTTCATTGAAGGTTGTGCGTCAGGGCTGGCAACTCGGCACGTAACAATCTACTGCCAATTATTAGCAGACCGGAGTTCCGCTGTGGCGACCCCTAACCGGCAAAAGCCGAAAGACACAACAACAATGGTAAAAAAAAAAAAGGTCACAGCAGAAATTCAAGAATGTCTGCCCATCCTCTATTTTCTCCACCTACTGCACAGTCTTTGGAAGTATGTCATGTTCATAATGCACTCAACATTCTTAAGGAGCATTTTAGGATGCTTTGCCAGCTCGTTTTCTCCTGTTGTTTTTCCCAGTGTTGCACAGGAACTGCTGCATCACCTTGACCCTCGTCTTTCATACACCTCAGCCACATCATCTGCTCTTTGTATTGTGCTTTTAGTCTTCCCATTCAGTTCTTATGTCCATTGTTTTCCTTACCACAGCTTACAATATTACATAATGCAGGAATGCCACAATCAAGGACCCGAAGGTTACAAATGACAAAATGGAGTGTTTGGTTTGCTTGTGTCAGGGCTTCACTCTCTCTTTGCTTGGTAGTTTAGTCATACTCTGCCTCACCTGTACTCAGTGCTGGATTATTTGTCTAGTTGATATGGAGCTGAAAATTATAAGCGGACTATTTAGTGTTTCAATAGCACAAGATTTGAGACTAAAATGGAAACAGAAACAGCAGACCTATTTCGTACATGTGAGCCTGCAGCTTCAGCCCCATCACTCCCACTGTTTATTTATTACTTATTTACATTTGTTTCTTACCAGGAAAGTCTGAATGGGAAATAAAGCATATTTTCAATGATTAAAGAAAAGTTCCACAGTTACATATACAAGGTTATTATGAACATGTGCTAAACATCTATTAAAGCAAAAGCATTTATAACTTTCTAAAAGAGACAGTTCAAGATTTAAAACAATGGATTAACTGTACTGTGTAATTAAATTACATTAAAGTGAGTCTTTTATACTAAATTAACAGAAAGGCAGATTTTGTAGTTGCACTGTACAATACAGATATTTATAGGATTGTAGGAAGTTACTAGACTAATGGCCCTTGGGCCCTTACAAGCCTAGCCAAGTTCTACCCTTATTTCCATGATCAGCACCTCTTGCTCCTGTCCAAGAGGGACATGGGTGGAACCTCCCAGGGTGAATTTATGGTTACCCATTCAATCGTCCAGACTGAGTTTGAAGAAGGCCAATGAGGTGCTCTGTTTGACATGAAATGGGAGTCTGTTCCAAAGGTGTGGTAACCTCTGGGAGACAAATCTGTCCCTCCAGTAGGTTCTATTAATGTCACATAACAGGTTAAAGTCTTTAGAATGAGTAACCCATGTACCATTTGACTTATGGATATGCAGCATTTCCAATAAAGCAGGGTCAGGGATTGCCTTGTATGCAAGGGAGAAATCACCTCTGAATAGATTGTATGAAACAGAATAAAGTGATAGTGATTTCAGATGATCCACATAGGACAGATGCTGAATATCTTGAATTTTCCTAGTGAGGAACCTTTGTGGTTTCTCCTATTGCTGCAGGTGCTTGGAAGGGTCCATACCAAAAGGGGCATTGGCCTGAGGGAAGTGTACAGGTAGGTTATAACTTCATTTTTTTTTTCTGGAGGTAATGCCCTTACTCTTGAGATGAGCAATATAGAATGCCCTTCTTACCACTGTGGAGACATGGTGGCCAAATTTAAGGTTGCTTGTAACCTGTGTGCCAATGTCTCTCACCACTGAGTGCATACTTAAGGTGTTGCTATTGATGTGGTAGTTAACAGGAACATCGCTTTTACCAGAAGAGATGATGATAAATACTTTTGCATTGAGTTTAAGGTCATGACTTTGGCACCAATCATTTGTTTGTGTAAGACCCCCTTGTGGGATGTTGACATCATTTGGAGATTTTGTGACTGCTCCCAGTTTGCAGTCATCAGCAAACTTTGTCAGCTACAGACCTTTAGTTTTTGCTTGTACTTCGGAGAAATAGATTCCAAATACTAGAGGTCCCAGGACTGATCCTGCAGAACACTACTGGTTACAGGTCTACTGTTGGAAGTGTATTCCCCTATTCTGGCAATATGGGTTCTATTAGTGAGCAATTTAGCAGCCCATCTAATAATATAAGGGTTGATACCTATCTGCATAAGTTTCTCAATGATGTGGGGGATAATGTTACACACCTTGACAAACTCTATGTAGGCTGTATGCATAGATTTCCGCTCATCCAGGGCCTTGGTGACTGTCTCAAAGAAGTCCATCAGGTTTAACAGGCATAATCTCCCTTTGACAAATCCAAGCTGAGTAGGGTAAAGTGTTTGGAGATTACCTATATCTTAATTGATAAGGTCCATGATGATTTGCTCCACAGCCTTGCAGATAAGCCTAGTCAGGCTAATACATCTATAGTTCCTGGGGTCAGTGGAAGCACCACCTTTGTGCAAGGGAATAACAGTAGCCATTTTTCATTCAGCTGGGGTGAACCTAGTGCTTAGACTATGATTGAAAAGAGTACCCACTGATGTTGCTAATTCTTGGAGACCATGTAGGACACAGCCTGGGATGTTATCAGGTCCCATAGATGCTGTGTTTTTGGCCGTAGAGAGGGTGTTTATGACCTGCTCTTTAGAAATACAAGGTAGGGGACAAGTGGTAGGGATGTGATGGGATACATGTGGCAGGGACAGGGGAGTAAAGTTTTCACAGAACCTGTCAGCCAACAGGTTAGCTGTGTCCACATGCTCAGTATATGTGGTATCATTAACTACCAGTTTGGCACAAATCTGGGCCTTTCCTTTTAGGTTATGGATGTAACTAAAGAATACCTTATGGTTGTCCTTAGTTGAGGAAGCTAATTTGGATTCATGGTTTGCTTTGGAGGACTTCACAAGAAGTCTTATTCGCTTGTTTAAGCTGAGGAGTGAGTGTTTCCAGTTTAGGGCTCACTCTTTCTTACTCTTAGACAGCAATTTCTTCCTCTTATTGAAAAGCCTGTTAATGGCAGTTGTCCACCAGACATGTTTTCTCTTCCTTGAGGAGCTTGTTTTGGTCCTATCAAGTGCAGCCAAGTCAATGCAGTTATATAGGTTTTGTATAAAGCATTGGTTTAGAATGGAATTTTTTACATGAAAAAGTTACCTAACTGGAGTGTGGGAGGTAAGGTATCACTAGTTGTACATGCAAGTGCATGCACACACAAATGCATATAATCTATTTTTCCATTATACACACACTCATATGTTTCTATACATACATGTAAGATGTGTACTATACCCATTTACTTTATATATATATATATATAGAGAGAGAGAGACAGTTAAAGTACTTCTAATTTCTTTTTCCTTCTGTTTTTGAATAAAGGGCACATAATACATGCATGCTAAAGTAAATTCGGCTGTATATCATGGTTGCTGTGACATTCCTTCTCTGAGCCAGTGATCAAAGAGCCTCAATCCTCACCACTGACACTGGTGGGGAACATTCACTAAGAAAAATAGACACCCACATTATTTTTAGATGTAGCTCTCTGCACCAAGTACAATTTCCCTTAACAGCACACAGGGAATGTGCACACTCCGGTCCTGAGGCTGGGCTTTCTCTCCAGGCCCCAAATAAGACTCCTCACTGACACAGCTATAGAGCTGAGTCCTTAGCTGGGTCACCCGAGTGTTCCAAGCCAGGTCCTCCACCACCCTTCTCTATGAAATCAGTGCTCTCAGTGTCCCTGTTCAAAGCAGCGGACATATACACACACACATCTGGGAAAGGCTGGCGCAGCTTATCTAATTTGCCACCTCCAACCAGACTATAAGGTGGCTACACTGCCACCAGAACACCCAAAGCCAGCTACTAAGGCTCATACCAGTGTACCCAATTAACATTAATACTTCGATAAATGGCAATGTTTGACCAAACAGTAAGACATTCAGGAACATGAAGCCACAGTGCCACTAAATGAATGCAATTACTCTCAAAGGTTAAATATTTTCAAAAAGACCAGCCACAATGAAAGCTACAGATACAACAAAAAAATTGAAACAGTTTTTGGAAAGGTCATTGAATATAAAAGTGCAGACAGAGATAAGTAAGAAAGTGGGAACTTTTACATGTAATAGGTGTTCACAATGTAGATATATTTTGACTCTAAACACCATCATATTGGGTGACTTCAACTACCCGAATATAGACTGGGAACATTACTCAAGCCCTAACTTTCTAGCCCAACGGTTCCTGGAGTTCTTAAATTCAAATGCCATGGAACAGCTAGTCACTGTTCCCACGAGAGGAGAAAATATACTAGATCTCATTATCACAAACATGGGGACAAAATGCTCCACACCGGAAGTATATCCCTCATTGGTGAGATCTGATCATAAACTAATCTCACTGGAAATCCACACCCCGCCCCCACCCCAAACAAAAAAGACCACAGTGAAGAACTTCTCTAAAGCAAACTTCACACTACTCAAGACTGGTGTGGTATCCTTCAAGGCCCCTGAGCCAGTGGAAACCACAACCCAAGCTGCGGAAGCCCTTACAAATGCCTTCTATGAACACCTCCAGGACTGCATGGATCAGGCAATCCCAAATAAAACCAAGACTCTTTCCACAAAGGGCAAACGTCCAGTCTGGTGGACCCCAGCCATTAACAAACTTTACAATAAGAGGAGAAAGCTATTACATGATAGAACAAAATCCATAAAGGAAGTCACCCCTGATCATTATTAGTAAAAAAATACGAGCACTCATAAAATCAACTAAGGCCAATTTTGAGAGAAAAATTGCCATGGATTCAAAGGACAATCATAAGGCCTTTTTCAGCTATGTTAGGAACCTGGGTGGAAACTCCCAGATATGCTCAGAATTAGTCCAAAATGATACAAAAATCACTGAACCCACAGACATTGCCAACATACTGGCAGACAGGTTCAGCGCAAACTTCACCCCCCTCTCCCCCCCTAAAGGAGAGATAACTATCCCAGCAGAGTGTAGCCTCCCAGACATCTCAATTGCTCAGGTGAAAGCTGCTCTCTCTAAAGCTAAAAACACAGCATCAATGGGACCGGGTGGTGTCCCCGGCTGTGTGCTACACGAGCTAAATGAGGAATTAAACCTGCACATAAGGCAGCTGTTTAATCTCAGCCTTACCACGGGATACGTGCCCAAGAAGTGGCGTACGGCAACTGTGGTCCCACTCCACAAAGGCGGTGCCTCTACGGACCCTGGTAATTACCACCCCATAAGCTTAACAAGTCTAGTCTGCAAAGCTATGGAGAGGATCATAATGGAGCTCATAAACAAAGATATAGGGGACTTGCAGACATTGGACCCGACCCAGTTTGGCTTCGTCAAGGGAAGATCATGCCTTTTGAACTTGGTCGACTTCTTCGAAACAGTCACCAAGGCCATTGATGAGGGAAAGGCAGTCCATACAGCCTACCTTGACCTTGCAAAGGCTTTCGACACAATACCCCACTCGGGTATTGTAGAAAAACTTACCAGCTTAAAAGTAAACCCATATGTCACAAGATGGGTTGCAAACTGGCTTAAGGACAGAACCCACAGGGTTAGAGTTGCTGGCGCTATGTCAGACTCCAAGCCGGTCACAAGTGGTGTCCCACAGGGCTCGGTCCTTGGCCCCCTATTGTTCAGCATCTACTTCTCAGAAGTACAGGCCAACATGGGAGGACTTTGGCTGACAAAGTTTGCAGACGACTGCAAACTGGGCGCCATAGTGGAAAGTGCATCGGACACGGATATCCTTCAGAAGGGACTCACGGAAACAGATAGCTGGTGCCAGAGCCATGGCCTGAAGTTAAACGCCAAAAAATGTATAGTCATTCCCTTCGGGAAAAACAAGGTAACCCCAAGCTACCATATAGGTAGCAATCCACTAAGCACAGAAGAGGTTATCAGGGACCTGGGGACCCAGGTTGACAGTGGCCTTTCTTTTGACACTCACGTTGCTAAAGTGGTTAGAAAGACCTTCTACATTGCCCACCTGATCATGAAGGGATTCACATCCAGATCTAGTGAGGTCATTGTTCCCCTGTACTCTTCACTTATCAGACCAATGATCGAGTACAATGCCCCATTCGGGATGTATCTCACCCAACATCTGCAGCAATTGGGGAGACCCCAAAAGTTCCTCACCAAAAGGATAAAGGGACTCCAAAATCTGTCATATGTTGCCAGATTGAAGAAACTCCAGCTCTATTCAGTCGCATACCATCTGCTCAGAGGTGACATGTGCCTGACATACAAGGCCATGTCCAACCCGGAATTAATGGACATGCTCCACCTCAAAAAATCCAAATCCACCAAAACCACTAGAGCAAGCGACTTAAACCTTAGCACGGATATAAATAGGACGTGCTTGAGGGATAGATTTATCACTCAGAGACTCCCTATGCTGTGGAATAAAATCCCGGTCCATGTGAGGCAGAGCGCCTCGCTGGCTCTGTTCAAGAGAAATCTTGACCTGTGGATGGGAGATCATAGGTTTACCCCGGGAATCATCTCTGTGTCACTGCTGGACAGAGGCACAACAAACTAATGGGCACAGTATTTTTTCATATAAGGGGTGGCGTAAGCCACAAAACTTTGGGCTAGGCTTATAAATGCCTTAGGGCAGATAGCCTAGTATAAACCTATGAACCTATAAGTAGCTTTTATTTTGAGCATAATAATCATCTTTACACTGCAAAAGACTGGTTTGCGTTGCAGTAAGCTCAACATGTAAGTTTTTTTACATAGGTAAAACCACATGTAGATTAGTGGACAGAATTAGGGAACATATTTTGGCAATAAAAAAGGAATGCAGTAATGCATTGGCTAGGCATTCTCAGATATGTGTAGAATTTAATAAGGTTCAGTTTATGGTTCTGGAAAAGGTTAATAAGGAAAGATTCAGACAGTTGTAATCCATACTAGGTATATTTAGAGCTCAAATGGCAAATCTTTTTCAGAGCAGACATATTACCAGGGATTAATGAAAAAAATATCCATAAAGTACTTTTTAAAGTTCAAAAATATTTGATTACACGACTTTTATACACTTTTTTATATGTTTGTTTACAGAAAAGCTTTGTAAATTTTTTTTTTAAATTGTGCAATAGAATTTTACAAAGATGTTGGAGATCAATTCAGCCTTTTGTGCTATATTTTGGTACTTGATTGTTTGACTGTTATTGGTTGATTCATTAATTAATTAAGTTACTGGTTATAAAAGAGCATAGCAAGACTGTGGTTGTTAGTTTCGGATGAAGTTCTGTATAAATGAACAAAATAGCTTAAACTACTTGGTGTGCCCATTTGCTGTTTTGTTTTTGTTTTTTTTTTAAACTATAGATATATTTACTAAATAATAATATATAAAAACATGAAAATACTGAATATCTATTTACAATAAACACCAATTCATAGGAAATATAAAAAACAACACAGATGGAAAGACTCAAACAGACACAGAAAAACAATATTTAGCTAATCTCACTATATTTTCTAACTGACAGAAGAATTACTTTTCCCTAGTTACAAGCAAGGCAAGATGAGTGCCTTTGTTATCAGGTACAAGAGAGAGTGCATCTATCACATCTCCCACTAGTATTCAAATACAATTGCAGTGCTGGCTACAGACTGACATCACATCTGGTCACCTATCTCTCTGATTCCCTCACTACCCCCTCACTAACAACTGAGTCAGGAACTGGCACAGTGATATTATAATACACACAGAGAACTTTGCTAAAGCTTAATACAGCATCTGGAAGCTATAAAACAATTCCAACAATTCCACCCTTCATGCAGAAAGGCTTTTCACAGACATGGCATCTCTGGCTGCATTCAGACCTGGGAGATAAAATGTTTATGGCTTAAACCAAGTCATTTAATTTCAGACTATTTTTCTTAAGGTTAGCTGGGCTGAGCATAACCCCTTCCCTTCAAGTATCCTCTGCTAAATTATATATATTTAATTAGTTACAATAATACAGTCTGGCATACATGTATATTTCTTTTCTGTCCAGCAGGACCCACTGTTGATGCATTTTAACACAAGCAACTTTACAAATACATTCAACACAAGTATCTGTACAAATCAGTTTGATATTCAAATGACATAAAATTCTTTACAAAACTCCAGCCAGTTATGCTGGCATATGTTACACATGCACTGCCCTACTTCCCCTAGCACGACCTCTTACATCATCACAGTTGCCATCAATGGTTACATTTCCTTTGTAGACTAGAAAATGCTCATGTACTCTACCTAGTTAATGACCGACTCAAGAGTCAGTGGAAGATGTCTGTACCTAGAGATCTGTGCACCAGATATGCATCCTTCTCCGGTCATAAGGAAGTGTAAAAGACGTTCTTATAAACATTATCAGTGCACCTAGTTAACAGGATTGCCACCTGTCTCACTTCCTGCAGAACAGTCCTGGTTTGGGCAGTTCTGTCCTGTGTCTGTGTGTGGTGCAATGTGCTGATACTTTACAAGAATTGCAAATATATATATATATATATATATATATATATATATATATATATATTATGATTTTCTCTGAATGTCAAAGACATCTTAGATAGTACATTTAAATCATTTTAATATATAAAGTAGTATAAACAACCAACATGCACCCGTGAATCAGTGTAAGTTCTCTTCCAATCTGGAACAAAGACAGTGGAAGTTTCACACTTCTCTGACTTTTTTATAGCAGCTGCCAAGCTTCTGACATCAGCAGGACTTATTGCCCATAAGACTGCCAGCAGTACCTGACATGATAAACTACAGATTTCTTTGTGTATGTGGTATGTCATACAGGTGGAGACAGATTTCTCTGCAAAGTATGTGAGACATTAAGCTTAAAAAGTGGGTGGGCTTTCCCTTCCTTTGATTCCAAGGCAGGGAAATGAAGTTTTATAATGTATAATCAAGTTTCTGGCACCTACACAATACTGGAATCACACTGCAGGGAGAAAAGCAACCTAAAGGTTGCGTTAAAATGTAGGAGAATTTTGATTCTTCCTTTAATTTTTAATCACTCCCCACACCACAAGGCAGCATGTAAAGATATAGGCTGTATGTATGTGTGGGCTGGATGGATAGCCGGAACTACACTGCTGCATTGTGTCAGTCTGCTTGTTATAGTGGTTCAGGTTGCCCATGTTGGAAGTGAGCATAGGCTGCTCAGCCTGACATGCTACCCAGACATCTGTCTGTATAGCAGTAGGTGGGATATGTAGTGTAGTGCACTGTGACAGGGGGCCACATTAAAATCAGTCATTCTAAACATGCATACACCCTGTGTTTTGGGCAAGTACAAAACTATGATGGGCGGTCAGCACATGGGCTAAATTTCAAACTACAGCCCCAGTAACTTTGCGCTGAAGATGGAAAGACCAATTACATCATCACAACTCTCATTCAGAGAACAAAAAAATCAAGTAAAGTGTATTGGAGACCTCCTCACCAGAAGCCAAAAGGTACTTTTAATTCATTAACACTTAAGTGGTGTACCCGCGGTGGTGGTGCTGCGGTAGCGTTGTCGCCTCACAGTAAGACGCTGTCCGGTTCGATTCTCAGCTAGAGCGTCTTCTGCATGGAGACATGCGTGAATGGGCATACCTTCGTTGAAGGTTGTGCGTCAGGCCTGGCAAGCCAGTACGTAAAAATCAACTGCCAATCATTAGCGGACCGGAGTTCCGCTGTGGCAACCCCTAACCGGGAAAAGTCGAAAGACGCAAACACTTACGTGGTGTAAAATGTCACACCTCTAGCAGCCTACAGACATCTTACATTCCAGAAAAAGAAATTTAAAAAGGATAACAGGCAAAAAGTAAATATTTGTGAGCAATAAACGCTATTAAAACTGTATAAATAGCATTTTCAATAAGAACTATTCTTTGCAGTGATAATATTCAGTGCATTCATATTCTTTCCATAAATACTATATTATAATGTACACAAATCCAAAATTATATTTTTCTAAACTTTCACATTCAGTTTGTCATATATTGGAAACTGTATAACTACACATATATTATTAGAACATTTTCGTTAGCCAGACTTGAGTTTTCACATGACAAGACATTCCTTGATGATTGCATGTTTACTGAGATATTTAGAGAAATGTGAAAACAAATGCTTAATTATATAATTAGCAATATAAACAACAGTGAGTATTTTTCAATATGTGCATCTTACTGTGCAAACCACATCTAAAGTTTCACCTGTCATGCAACAGTTTGCAAGTCACTTTTTTTTTTTGAAATATTAAGTACATATAGAAATATTGTTTATTTTCATAATTACTAACAAACACCTGACAGTATATCAGGTATAGTGTAACATAAATGGGCGTAGACAAATAATTTTCCTGTCTCCAACCATGGCATATCACAGCCTACCCATCAATAACATGTAGGGCTCTCGGTTATGAAAATATAAATATAAACATGAATACGTGATGAACAGTGATTAATTACACTACTGCAGGACCTCCTAGAGTAATTTGGTGCCATTTTGTAAATATCTCTTTGCATTTTCTACTACTGCCTATTATTAACTGATAAGTCACTTAGGAAATGAAGCCAGACCTAAAAAAGTTCTGGATGGTATAAGGAGCTATGGGTATGAACTGGAAGTGGACAAACAGGCACTATAGGCTTGAATGAGTGAAAGTGTATAACAGCAAAATGACACTGGATATTAATGTCTAATCTGTTACGTTACAAAAGTGACAAATTCTGTGAAAGTGTAACAGCTATGCCTCATGTTTTACTGCACTGATGAAACAAACTACAGGAGACATTAAATGCACCATTACCAAACTGTCAGTCAGAACACTGTAATGCATTTTTTAATATTTAGTACATTATTCCTAAGCATTTAAATTGCTCAAAACTGAGTCTGCTTTTCAGATGTAGAAATACATCTGCTACCAAAATATTGGCATTCACTGTAATTTGAAACATTTAGCATTTTTCAGGGAGGCACATTTTTCGGTATGGCCCACAAAACGTACAAGTGCAGTAGGCCCGTTTCATGCTGTGAGGGCTGCTGATTAGAACCCAAAACTGACATCAAGGCTTGCCTCATCTACTGAAAGAACAGATGGTGCAGAGCTCAATATGGTTTACTGATTTCACCAACAAGAATCTAAATGTCAGACAGGCTACCTAGCTTACAGTTATACTGTTCTGATTTCAAATCCATCTCCAGGAACAAACACCAACCATGCATCTTTTAGCCTGCTGTCCCACAATATTTTCTGTAAATGGAGAGAACTTGTTTTACCACTGACTTGAACAAGGACACAAATATGACAGTATAGAAATATTTGAAAAACTGTGTCAGATTTGGCCAGCATTGAGATCAGGTCAGATAGGTTCATAAGTAAGTAGTAGGCTAACAGACCTGGAGCCAGTGCAAGCCTAGTTCAATAGTGTTTCCAGTCATCTGGCTTACCAGACGTTAGTTCCCTGTGCCCCTATCTAGCAATGCGATTGAAGTGATCCCCGGGGTGAATTTCCTATTTCCCATCCACTCCTCAAGATTTCTCTTGAAGAGGGCCAGTGAGGTGCTCTGCTTGATGTGAATGGGGAGTTTGTTCCAGAGTATTGGAAGTCTCTGGGTTAGGAACCTATCCCTCCAGCAGGTTCTGTTTAATGTGGTGATAAGGTTGAGGTCTTTGGAATGAGTAGCACGTAGGGACTGCGATTTTTTTCAGATGAAGCATGTCTAGCAAAACTCGAGTCAGACATGGCTCTGTATGTCAAGCAGAGATCGCCTCTAAGTAGGTGATATGAGACGGAGTAAAGTTTGTTTTTTTAAGTCTATCTGCATAAGGCACGTGTTTTGAGTCCTAAGATCCTCTTTGTGAGGAACTTATGTGGCCTTTCCAGTTGTTGGAGGTGTCTAGTGAGGTACATGCCAAATGGGGCATTGTACTCTATAATGGGTCTGATGAGGGCCGAGTAGAGGGATATAATGACTTCTTTTTTCCTGGATGAAAACCCTTTTGTGATAAGATGTGCCACGTAGAAGGACTTCCTAACTACAGTGGCAACTTGGTTGTTGAAGGAGAGATTGCTATCTACCTGTGTCCCTAGATCCCTTATAACACCTTCAGAGTTAAGTAGGTTCCCTTCGATAGTAGTCCCTATGGTAGTTTGTGGGCACCATGTTTTTTCCCAAAGGGAATGACGATGCATTTTTTGGCATGGAGCCTAAGGCCATGGTTTTGGCATCGGTCGTTGGTTTCCATTAGGCCTTTTTGTAGGGTGTCCACATCAACTTGAGAATCAATAATATCTCCCAGTTTGCAATCATCCATGAATTTGGTTAACCAGAGTCCCTTGGTTTTGGCTTGAACTTCAGAGAAGTAGATACCAAACAGGAGAGAACCCAGAACCGTTCCCTGTGGGACTCCACTTGTAACTGCCCGTTAGTCAGATCTGGAGTCAGCTACTTTCAACATGTGTGTTCTGTCAGTGAGCCAGTTGGCAACCCATCTAGCGATGTATGGGTTAATGTCCAGATTAGTGAGCCTATCAATGGTTCCAGAGTGTGGGATTGTGTCAGAGGCTTTGGCTAGGTCAAGGTAGGCTGTATGGACTGCCTTGCCTTCGTCCACTGCTTTGGTGACAGCTTCGAAAAAGTCTATCAGACTGAGCAGACATGATCTGTCTTTCACAAACCCAAACTGTGTGGGGTCCAGGGTTTGAAAGTTCCCTATATCCTTATTTATAAGATCCGTAATAATACATTCCATAGCCTTACAGATGAGTCAACCAGCTTTGTTGATTTTAAAGATGTTGAGAATCATATGGTGAAGCAATCATTTTCCAGAATATTCAGCAAGTTCTTGGAAAATGTTTTCCTTTGTTGTACAAACCCCATGCATTTCTCATTTCAAACAACACTTACTAATACAGTTAGTCATCCATGTGATATTTGCTATGTTTAAAATATTGGCACAGAAAGAAAACATGACAAAAACAACTCCATAGGAATTTTCAGCCAAAAGATTTTTTTTGTCTACTTTCACTTCACATGTACTACATATTATGCACTTTTTAAAGTATTAAGAGTGAAAACATTCTAGTGTTTAATTATTCCACAAAAGTATCCATAGTGCATTACTGTAGTTCCATTACTTGTAGATGAGGTTTCATATATCAGCTTATATACGCTCTGAATTCCAATTTCTTTCAAAATGACACAACTTGCTATGTTCCGCAGCAGTAACTCATGCAATTGTATTACTTTTACTACCTGTCAGGAGGGGTTAGAGAGTAGGATTTTATATTCAGTATTTGTGGCAACTCATTTCAGACCTGATGGCAAAATAGAAACCCTGAAGTTGGACTGGGTGCATGCACAGTCTTGACTAATGTGGCAGTAAACAAATGGCAAGACATAACCACATGACATCCTGCATGCACAGAAGACGTATGGGTACTTCTAAGAGCTATACTACACTATACATTATATCCTTCCCCTTAAACAAAATCCATTCAAATTATATATAGAATGATAGATATACCAATCTATTCTAGTCCAGGGACATTGTATGCTAAATATTTAGATTAGTTTTATATATATATATATACATACAAATATAAAGGGCTACAGATATTGACATTTCTGAAAACATCGGCTTCACGAATCAGTCCTTGCTATCATTATTCTAACTCTGCTGTGTCTGTTTTATTTCTGATGTCTCCCCTCTTTCATTCTTGGGGATTATTTCCATCACCATGAACTTGAATGTGTGTGTATGATCATGTATGGCTACATGTTTGGCTAAGGCATTGGATTCAGCAGTCCTGGATATATTATACAGATGCTCTCTCATGCATTCTTTTAACATACAATTTGTTTTCCCTATGTAGAATGAATAGCATCTACTACATAAGCCAGATAGACAAGGTTAGTTGTATTGCAGTCTGCTGTTAACTTAAATTCCCATACTTTACCAGTGTCTGGGTGAGTGAACTTACTACTGGTGTCTAAATGTCCACAGTAAGTACATTTTTTACATGGAAAAGTACCCCTCCTTCCACTATCAGTCCTATTTATAAAAGCATCCCTCGGCCCACATATTAGCCTTTTCAAAGATTTCTTATTTTTGTATGTATAGCTAGGTCTGTCTCTTACTATATCCCTCACTTTATCATCTGTACATAATATATCCCAGTATTTCACAAAAATATCCTGCAGTAACCTTATATTACTGGAATAAGTGATGGGTATATGCATACATTTCTTACCTTTATTTCCCTCACTATTATTGACAGTAATATCCAAGAAGTAGGGTCGACCCCTTTCCTCTCTATATTCAGGTATTTGGGAAAGTATACCAGTAAATTCCCTCTCATTATAACCTCTGTCCATGAACTTGTCTTTAAGATTCTCAAGTTCATCCTTAAACTTCTGATCATCTGCCACTAATTTTGAGGTACTTAGGCCTTGGCCTTTGATAACATTCTTAAAAATGTGGCCTGGATGCATACTTTGCCTGTGGAGGTTGACTAAGGGCTCTGGGTATGGTTCCTGACCCCCTTACTCCATGGTAAAGCTGCAACTAATTTCTAAATGGTCTGTTACTGATTGTTTAAATTATAATGTTGTAAAGAACGGTCTTTTAGAATGTTTTAAGTTAACATCTGAAGCTTACAGGAAAATGTTTTGTGAGCATAGACATAAGGCAGATGAAAGTGTGTGTGAATATGTTGCTGAACTAAGCACTCATTTTCATAGGTGGGTGCGTGGTCACAACATTTGAAGGGCTGGCAGACCTTTTGGTGAGGGAACTAGCCCTTAGCACTTTGCCTGAGGACATGAGAATCTGGTTAACTGATAGACAATGCACTGCTGCAGATGAGTTGGGGAAGAAGGGAGATCTATACCTAGCAAGCAGGCATCACTGCAGGGAAAAGGGACACCTAGTGCTGCTCATGGGTCTAAGGGAACCCAGGGTGGACAGCCCAGACTACCCCAACAGAGTCTGCCAGTAGCAGGGGAAGCTACTAGTCCAGGTACATGCCCAGGACTAAGGGTTAAATGTTTTAAATGCAACTGGTGGGGCCATGTAGCATATAGATGTCCAACAAGGCAAGGTGTGGAACAAAAGGTGAGAGAGCCAGTAGGTGGGAATGACAAAATGCCAACAGTAGGTTGCCTGGAGACAAGAGTACCAAACTACCACAAGAGGTTATATCCTATCACAGTGAATGGGAAAGAGGCCATGGCCGAGAGAGAGACCGTCTCTCACCTAACCATTGTGAAGCCTGCAATGGTTACAGAGGAGCACTACTTGATTGGGCAGTCTACTCCAGTCAAAGCTTTAGGAGGGACCCCATTCCAAATACCTTTGGCTAGGGTTCACCTTGACTGGGAGAGTGTAAAAGGAAGCAAGCAAGTAGGTGAGTTAGAGGATATACCTGCAGATGTCCTGACAGGGAATGATTTTGATAATGCAGTTCCCTGTGTGCATGCAGTTACATGCAGTCAGGCTTGGAGACAAGTATGTGGGTCTGGTATCCTGGGGAAGACCCAGACAGACAGCACACTTGAAGCCAGGAAGGGTGAGGTGGTTACTTCAGGGAGGGAGCTACCCTGTAGCAGTGAGACTGAAGGTGAGCCACAGCTGCTTGTGGGTATTGATGTTCCCTTCGACAGAGTGACTGCAAGAGCAGCGGTGAGTAGTAGTACTCAGGCTGACAGTGAAGCACCACTGTCAGAGGATGCCAGACTTCCTGTGAAAGGGGAGCTGGGAAGGGTTACAAAGAGAGAGTCGAGACAGGCTCAGCCCTCAGACCCTACATTACAAGGTCTGAGGGAGGTGACTAGTCAGGTACCCGATTCTCAAGGAAAGGAGGAATCTGTATACTGGGAGAAAGGGTCAGAAGGTGAGAGAATACATGGTTGGTAGTGCCCAGAGCCTACTGTCTGGCACTTCTAGCCATAGCCCACAATATTCCCTTTGCAGATCATATGGGCATAAAACGTACAAAGAGACATATGCAGAACTTTTATCGGTCTGAGATTTCCAGAGATGTAACAGGGTACTGCAGGACCACTGAGCAATGCCAAAAGGTAGGCAAGGCTGGAGACAAGGTGAAAGCTGTTTGATGCCTTTGCCTGTGATTGAGGAGCCATTTCAGATGGAACAGCCATTCCTGGCAAGAACACCTTCAACATGTCAGGGAGGTACTGGGCAGACTAGAGGGCAAGGTTGACCATTAAGCCCAGCAAATGTCAGGTGGGTATGGCAGAGGTCTCCCACCTGGGACATAGAGTGGGGAGTGGTAAGCTCAGGCCAGAACTTGCCAAAGTAGAAGCCATTCAGGCATGGCCTATCCCTGTTACCAAAAAGCAGGTGAGGGCATTCTTAGAGACAGCAGAGTACTACAGAAAGTTTGTCCTCAATTATAGTACCACAGCTGCTGCCCTCACAGACCTGACAGGTAAAAACAGGCTAGATAAGGTAGTGTGGATCCCAGCATGTGATCACGCATTCCAGAAGTTTAAAGGAGCTTTGAGAGGATCCCTTGTGTTAGCCAGTCCAGATTACAGCAAATAATTTGTTGTGCAGGTGGATACTTCTAACCATAGGGTGAGGGCTGTACTTAGCCAGGTTTCCTCAGAGGGAGAAGGGCACCCAGTGATATATCTCAGTTGTAGACTCCAACCCAGGTAGGAATGTTATGCAGCTGTAGAAAAGAAATGCCTACCCATAGTGTGAGCACTGCAGAAACGTCAACCTTATCTGTACAGAAGGAAATTCACTGTAGTTACAGACCACAATCCCTTAACATGGCTACATCAAGCCAGCCAGCAAAATTCCAAGTTACTAAGGTGGTGCCTAGGGTTGCAAGCATATATGACAATGCAGCACCACAGTGGAGTTAGCAATGCCAAGCAGATGTGCTCTCAAGACAGAGAATGGGGTAAGGTATTCCCAGCTAGGTTCAACCCTCACCAGCAATGTTTCTAAAGGGTCACTTAAAAAAACTAGCTTGAGTTCTTGGGGAGGGGAGAAACATGACACTGCCAGCCCAGCTATCTTGAATTTTGTAAATAAATCCATGTCATTTGTGAATATTAATATGATTATCTAGAACTGTATGCTATGTACCGAGCTTCAAGAATGTAACCACAGCATACCCTGCTGGAACATAGATTAACTTACAAAACTTCAGGAAAATAATATTAAGTGTTTTATTATTTGCTATAAAAGCTAGTTAATGCAGCAAGGAGACAGAATGTCTAGAGCTAGAGGTTTTTCTATGGTCTTGAAACAGAAATAATTACTAGGTTTCAAATGTAAAAGCAATTTATTGTTTTACAACTTCTAAATTCTGCAAACATCTGAGAGATATGCATTTTTGACACAGATGTTAGTTTCTGTTAGCCTGGGAACTGAAGGCAGGTGACAGAGTGATGTCATCCAAGCTGACCCAGCAGTAATGTTTGATAGTAATTTAAGACCTCTCTCAGAGAGAGACTGTGCATATTGTATTTTGCCTTTGACCTGGAAACATCCATCATCAGCACTTCTGCCTGTGTGTTGTCTGTAAGTAAGACTTGGGGCATATTATCTCTTAGATATAGTTAGAAATATAGTAAATATTAGTTTATATGTTTTCTGAATTTATTTCAGACTGCCCTGCAATGTTGTTTTAAAATATTCCCCGTGATTCTGAACACTGCAGTTACTGTGTTGATTGAGCATTGTCTTGTTTTATTATTTATTATTAAATATATTTAAACCTATCTTTGTGGCTATTTGTGAAGACATATTTAAGCTCTTAGAGTACTTGCATATGTATTTGGTGACACTGTATAGGCCACTGCTAAATAGCCTTCCTCTTGGTCACACTTACCATTTGGATAATGGTAACATTACACAGTAGGATTGGTCACCCTTTGGAAAGGGCCTTAAAGTAGCCAATAATGAGTTCTGGTGGCAGTGATAACTTCCTTATGGTCTGGGCAAAATGGAGCATTGCGAGTAAACCTTTGCTAGCCTTTCCCAGGTGTGTGTTTGTGTATAAATCAAATCTCAAAGTGTGTCAGCTACATGTGTAGTGGCACAAAGCACTGGTTGGCCAGAGTGTTGGGAGGACCTAGGTTGGAACCCTGGCTAAGGACTCAACTCTATAGCTGTGCCAGTGGGGAGTCTTATTGGAGATCTGGAGAAACCAGCCCCAGACTGTGATCTGTGCGTGCTCTTAAGGGAAATTGTACTTTACTGTGTGTGTACTTGTCATCTTCCCATTGTGTACATCCCTTATTGTTGACAATGGTGAGGACTGAGGCTCCTTGATTACTGGGCCAGTGCAGGGGCACCACAGATGCTTTCCCTTGCTGCTATCCTTGCTATTTCCCAGTGTGAGTGGCTTGTCTTGACTGAGCCAAAATCTCTTGCACCCAGTGGTGCTTGCTGGCAAAGATGAAAGAGATATAGGCAGAGAATTACTCATTTCAGTTTTGATAATCAGGAAATTCTTGACAGGTTCAGAGTGGACAAGGATAATGCAAGGGAATTTGAGTAAGTATGGCTCCCACAAGTGCATTGGGGGAATGCATAGGTTTCCTATCATATAAGAAGGTATGCATAGCCCTCACTATATGTACTATGGGGATCTTCCAGAAAGAGACTGGGGACATATTAGGTATCTCGCAGGCCTCTGACTTGAGGATACTTAAGCAGTTCCTGGATGTACTCTTGGCACATGCAGATCAGTACGTCTATTTCCCAGTTTCACCTCAAGGCAAAGCCTTAACTGTGTGCGCCTTTCATGGGGAAGCAAGATTTACTGAGATGCTCAATGTGATAGATTGAACTCGTGTGGCAATTAGTGCCCCATCTGGTTCATTGGGAAGTGGTACCATAACAGAAATGGCTACCATTCCATCAATTGTAAGGTAGTGTGTGGTGCAAGGGGATGCATCACCAATGTGTTTGCCCAGCATCCTGGCAGTACAAACAACTTCCATATCTGGCAAACCACCTCACTCTGCCACCTTTTCCTGAATGGTAGGATATCAAATGGTTATCTTGTTGGTAAGTGGGGAAAAATATGCATACATATTACATATATCTGGATGGCACAGTGGTGCAGTGGTTTGCATTGTCACCTCACAGCAAGTACTCCTGTTCTATTCTCAGATGTGGTGCCTTCTGTGCAGAGTCTGCATGTCCTCCCTGCATTCATGTGGATTTCATCACATGTTACAAAGACATTCCTCTGGAATGTTTCTCCCTGGGCCTCTGCTGAAAATTGCCTCATTCCAAGTCAGACTTTCCTGATAAACAAATGTTAAATAAATACACATACATACATATGTATTTAAGTAGTTATTTGTTGTAAAATGCATTGCTTAATACTAGACCACTTTTTTGTCTCTTCTATTACCTTTTCTATATCATTTTTTCTTTCAGGTGATGCTGGATATTCATTGGAGCAAGCTGATGGCACCAGTGAAAAATCCAATTGGAGCTGCTGAAGATAATTTTAATACAACCATGTCTCAGACCCATATTTTCATTGAGAGAGTCTGACATGTTGCAGAGTCAATTTAGTTGCCTGGTTGAGGCCTGGGGGTACCTTTCAGTATGACCTCACTACTGCATGCAAGACGTTTGCTGCATGTTGCATTCTGTATTTCATGATGATGCACCGGTCGAGTGGTAAAGTGAATCATGCTGGCATTAAAGCTCCCATTTCCAGCCCTACTATGACTAATGACCACCCAGCAGCAGTAGAAGTGGACCCCATGTGGCTTGTGTATGACAGTTCTGAAGGTAAAGAGGTGGCATCTAATTCAGAATCATGGACCATGATATTCAGGTTAGTGTTTCTTTTCTTGTAAGAAATAGAAAAAAACAGAGTAAAATGGATGCATGCAGTGGTATATGTGGGCTATGCAGTTTGGTGCATGGTCTACTGTCACTGTTCAGACATTCCCTCTTATCTTTATTTTTTTCAGACCAGGTACTTATGTCATGCCTGAGTGCACACAGATACCTGTTCAGTGATGTAAATAAGGCATCATTTAAGCAAATTACATTTTTAAATGTTTTCCACAACAAATTTTAATGAATCTCATGAAATGGATCATTTAATCATTATTTTACAGTTCATAGCTTGCACTCGAATGGAAAATGCATGGCATGTTTTTATGGATTACACAACGTTTACTCAGTTTTAACTATTAAATACTTGAAATGTAGTATTGCTCACTGTTAAGTTATTGCACATCAGATTAAATTTTGTTATACACAATAAGTTGTGTCCCCAAAGACGAACTTCTACAGTGCTAGCTTACATGGCAGAATACTAATGTAATTTTTTTTATTTTCTTAGGAGTGTTTCTCTAAATAGTGTGCAGTACTTGTTTTATGTTCTCAGCAATTAACAAGTATAACACCAATAATGGCTAGACCACTATTGGAGTAAATCAATGTAATCTATGTGTTATGATGCACAGCTTTCTTTTCAGTTGCTTTCTTTAATAGTAAACACCATTGTTTAAATAAAATGCATGCAAATGCAGTGTCTTAATACTGGGTTACATTCTGCACATTTTTGTCTTCAATTTTTATTTTTTGCAATTTTATTTAGCAACTCATTGCCTTTTAAGTTAAACATTGACATCTCTGTGTTAAGTCATATAGTAAGTGCATGACAAAATCAAGGCTGAATCACAGTAGGTGAAGACCAAATTTGTCATGCACAACATCTCCAGAAAACAGGGTAAGTAAAGGCACATGTGATCTTTAGGAGGCCCTGTCATGTGAGCTAGATGGTGATTTGCTGCAATATTGTTACCTACTTGATGCAGGTAATCCTAGACACCAAGCTCACAATTTGTGTTTTCCCTAATACTACCACTACCTTCTTGAGAAGCACTTGTAATGGCATGTGATACATCTCACTTGTCCGGTCAGTACCATCTTCTACTTCCAACACTGACTCTTATTTGAGTCTAGTAAGTCCTCATTAATGCATGAATGGAGGTGGCCATGGATGCTTAGTATGCCACCATAATACACATCAGTATGATCATGGCATTATCCCTACTCTCCACCATATCCATGCAGTGCTGGAGATCCTGATATACACTCTGCAGGACTCTGAACATTCCTAGCTCACTCTCTTTGGTAGTGCATTGAGCATTAACAATGACACAGCACATTGACTACTCGGCAGACAATGATTAAATGTTTCCTAGTATAGCTGTGACATTATTCTGCACCTGTCACCACTGTGTAAAGGTGTCACTATGAACACTATTACTTCTGAATGTCTACCAACACAGTTTGGAGACAATGGTGTAGAGGTGCATGGGTTTTCTCCCTCTGCAACATGCAGAGTGATATCATACTTGACTTTGTGATCCAGTGTCACTTACTGCAGTTTTTTTTCTAATTTTATAAAAAAATATGTTTAAAACACATAACATAGAAATGCAGCACAACTGCAGGTAAATGCCACATAATTTGTGTGCAGAAGTGCAAATGTGTATCTAATACAAATGCACAGATAAACATGACTAAACAGAATTTCATCCATTTCAAAATGGCATTTGCTGATATTCTTCTGTATATAAATACAAATCTACATGTATGATAAAGGAAATCTATACAAGTAGACCTCCATATCTCTCTGTAAAAGACAGATGCAAAGCTGCATGACTTATACTTAGAATTATTTTTTCCATATATGTATGTATTTATACATGAACCAAAAACATATTTGCATTGCTACACAAATTCATATGCTATACTACAATCAGACAATTTATAGACCCAAAATACCTGGTTTCTGTAAGCCATAAACTATATGACAATTGTAAAAGATGTTCATTTCTTCCAAAATATTAACTGCGCATACAAGATGGCTGAATTCAGTCAGCCACCACACCCTAGTCAGAGTGGAGGTTGGGTGGGGGTTAAAGTATCTTGTGACAGACAAGCACAGAGTAAACTGAGAAACACACAGTTTAATCCTGTATGCATTTCTACTTAATCAGTTTTTATGGTTACATTTATAAAACTACAAATTATGAAAGAAAAACATTGCTATGAATTATATGATATACAAATGTAATTGGAAGAAAGTCATGCAGTCCTTGTAGTTCAACTTGTATAGGAAAGGAAATACTGATTAGTGACAATGGAAGTATGAAATTCTGTGTTTTGCTGTTTTTCTGCTTAATAAATGGAAGCACAGAGCAAAATTCAATATAAATATGTACAGAAGCAGGTGCACATCTTTAGTAAGTACAATAACTAAGTGCCTTTCTGAATAATAAATGTAATCAAAAAACACAAATGATGGTTGTTTAGGTCTCTCAGATGTGTTACATTTTTGTGTTCTATATGCAATTGAAGAGGGGATAAATTACAATTGAGATCAAGAGAACAGAAGACTTGTATGACTGAGGGTATTTGTGAATATGCAAAAGTAAATTATTTACACATATAAACAAAACTGAGAAATAAATGAAGATTTTTTATATTTATTTATTTTGTAACTATGAATGAAGACTTAATTCATACACAGATTGCAGAAGTAGAGTGTTTTATGTACGCAACTTCAGTACAAATATTGTCGGGTGTATTAATATTTCTTATTTTACACCAGCGTATGTCATTAGTATCAGTAGACTGTAAATGTGAATATCACAGCATCTTCATATCAATGCACTGATTGTTTCCATGTTTTAAGAAATATTTCCCAGAATTTTTCTTTATTTGAATAACATTTCGATAAAAAGAAATGCACTAATAAAGATTGCACCAATGTATTAAAATATGAGTAAATTTGTGTCCATTTGTTTGCCTCCCTGTTTTTTTTTTTCTTTCCTATTTTCATTATGCATTCATTTGTCCTTCATTTTTTCTTTCTCACCCATGTATGCTATTTTTTCCACAGGTCCAGAATCCTTCAAACCAGCCCAACTGTGTTCCTCCCAGGTCAGGGAGCATTCACCCTCTGCTCATCCAGGGGCACTGGTCCTGTATACAGGCTGGCAAGCCTCAGACCATGGGGTTTAAGATGCGGTGTAGCAGGTAGTGGAAAGATCCCTTCAGTTGTGCCTTACAATTATACTGTCTAGTGTTAACAGATTTTACCTTTATTTCTGTTGTATACACATCCAGGTTCCCAGCTCTCATTCATATATATGCTATTGATTTTTCACTAGTCTACACAAATTCACAGCTTAGTCCACAGTTAACATTTTGATAGATGCTGACTCTTCACTTTGTTACTTTTAACTGACAATTCTCTCCCTCAGTAATGAATCTCGCAGCTCTCTGAACACAGTATTTAGCTCTACACCTTAGTTCAGTCACAAAATCTCTTGTGAACCTGGACTTCTAGTGAAAAATACATGGGACGTTCCTTCTGCACTCTCAGTACTGCTCCTGTTAGAAAGCAGCATCTTGTATTTCCTTACTTTTTTCACCTATGCAAAGTACACCAGTGTAAGGACGGAGTGCCTGCAATGATTGCTTCCAGTTTCCTTCTATGCTGCCCTGAAGTACCAATGTCACTGCTAAAGTATAAAGATGCCATGGTGTTTTATCAGCTGCGACAGAGTATCCAAGCTAAACAGCTGCAAAGAAAGTTCAGAATTTTAACTGTATTAAATTCAATTAAACTAGATTTGGCTGAGATGTGACAACCTTGTTTGACAAGTTATTTATTTTTTTTAAAGTACACTTTGTTTCACAGATGAGCCATTTGGCAACATTGCTCGTCATTCTCTGTGGTTTTCAAAAGCCATCTTCATTTCTTCACTCATTTTTGTCTAGAGGTTTGCTCTTTTGTATGCAAAATGCTCCCAGTAGTTAGGCAGTAATTTTAAGGGTTTTTTTTCCCATTGCTCCTTTCAGTAATCTTCTCTATTTCATCAGTGAAGGACTTTGCTTCAAGTTATTTGCTTGCTTTACTTCACCATATTCTGGTATAAGCTGAATTTTTCAATTAATGTTACACAATCCAACTTCAACAATTCACTGAGGAGTCTAGTTTCAAACGATGGCAAAATACAAAAATTAGTGGTCTATTCGAGGATCATCCACATACTTTCTTTACTAACTGAAAGGCAAGACAAAGCCACATGATACCCTGCATGTGGAGTAGCTATAAACGTACCTCTTAAAGTTGCACCACACTTCAATACAGGGTGGTAGCATTCCATGGTGCATTGTTTTGCAGACACACTGGTTAGAATGCATTTTTCTTATAAGATGTTCTACATCTACTGTGAATGCTAGTATGTTTTAGAATTATATGTTACTTGGTATACACCAGAACTCCTAAGCACAGCCATCCTTGTACTTCCTGAGAAAATAGCTCCCTAGTGAAATGTCAGCACTTGATCTGCCAAAAGATAGAAAATGCTGGGGAACAGCAAATCTTGAAACTTTTTTGCAGGGGCAGCAATCGCTCCTGCACCCTCTACCCACCAAACATATATACCAACTCAGAGATCACCATACCTCAGAGAAAAGGGAATATTCCAAGAAATGGCATCTCAGACTTAGTATATGCAAGTCCAATCTTTCAGCCATTCAGTTTCTGTATTTCAGGAATTGCTGTAGTGGGTCCAGACATTTGAAATGGTTACCTCAAGGGCTTGCTACATGTTACAATACTGCAATCCAATTCAGTGCAGTGGGGTTTTCTTCAAAGATGGTTAACGCATCAGATGTACAAACAAATCCATATTTCTTCTATATTATAGCTGGCACACCATTCCCAAGTCAACCCCATTGTTCTAGGCCACCTGTGGAAAAAAATATATTAGCTAGGCAGACTGGATCACAGCGGCATACTTTTAGCCATGGTCTGTTTACAAACCAAACATTGACAGTTTACAAAGACAGAAGCATTATTAATAAGATTAAGAGACAAAAGTAAACCTGAACCAGAAAAGGCCTATTTAGAAAGAACATGCTATTCCAATATCCTATGTGCCACTGTAGTCTTGTAGTATTTGCATGGGCAAGATTCAGTAGAAGGGCCATGAAACAGTTTGGACTATTAGTCTTTAGTGAGTGGGAAATGTACATGACCGGGATAGAGCCAGTACTGTATCTATATAATATTCAAATTGCTTTTGAGATGGTCATTTATTTATTTTTGTTGTTTAAGGTCTTAAGGAAATTGGCAAGCACAGGTGGTTTGAGAAAGTTGAGGGCAATTTATGAAGCTCTTCAGTTAAGAATTGCTGTAAATGAAGGGCTAATAATAGAAATCTAGGCATGTCAGCTTGGGAGTATATGAAAGGGAAGGAGGAGGCAGGAAGGCTGTGTAGCTTTAATTCGTTTGCTAATGACTTCATATTTGGTGTTATGGCCACCACAAATGCTTGATTCTCCAGTTTATTTATTGACTTGGGGAGTCTACAAGTCTACTCTATATCTATGTGAGTTTTTGCCAAGTGTTGACTGGCAAACCTGTTATGATGCTCATTACACTAGGCTTTCATATGGGAGCATACTTCTGAACACCTGACATACCTATCTAGAAAGTAATGCACTCCTTGACAAGTTCACACTCCCAGGTCTCAACCCCCCACATGGAATACACACTTGAAATCTCACCTATAGGTGTCACATACCACCTCCTACCATCAGGATGGGTGGGCACTCAAACTCATCCTTCTTCACTGCCAGACTAATACAACCCAGATATTTGGGGCCATGGTCAGCAGCTTCCTCTGATAAACCTCTGTATAATCCTGAGAAGTAACAAGAATTATTTAGAGGGCCTGACAAATGTTAAGTATTGCAGAATATGGAGAATCTCACAGAATTTAGCTCAATGACTCAAGCAACAGAAAGTAGAAAGGGCTATCACCAGACTTAGCGATCTTATAACAAGGAAGTTAACAAGAGATCCTTGAAGTATTAGAAATTTCAGAAATTCTACGAGTCTGTATAAAGCACAGACATATGGAAATTAGGGAAATATACAAATGGAAATGTTTATGGAAGAATTAAATATGCCAAGATTAGAGGTAGATGAGGCTCAATTACTAACAGTTAGGAGGAAATTAGATAAAAATAATGAGGTGTAACAAATCAACAGGAAAGTCCCCAGGTATAGATGGCATTCCTGTGAAAGTTTGGAAGCTAGGAGGGAAAAGACAAAGATATGGAAGGTTTTGTTTAACAGTATTTTAATAGAAGTACCAACATCCTGAAAGAAAGCAGTGGTAGCTGTAATACCTTGAGAGGGTAAAGATCCATTAGACCTTCATACATACCCATTTAAATACTAAATCGTGATTATAAAGTGTTCATGTCTATAATGGCTAAATGAATGACAAAATTAATGTCAAAACTGATAGATATGGATCAATGCGGTTTTGTGGAGGGGAGGCAAACATTTGACAACATAAGCAAAACACTGATGATCCAATGGGAAGTAGAATGTAAGATGATATCATTGTTGTTGGTGGGTCTCAATGAAGAGAAAGCATTTGACAGAGTAAGCTGGGACTTTATGAGCAGGGCAATGGAAGCATGTGCATTTCCTGAAAAAAAATTATAAGGTTGATTAGGATATATGAGGGATCGGAAGTGAAAATTAGTGGGTGGGGTCCTCTCTGATAATTTCTGCTTAAGCAGAGGAACCAGGCAGGAGTATCTTCATTCCCCTTTGTTATTAGCATTATATTTAGAACCATTGGCAAAGAAAATAAGGGACTCAGAAATTCAAGGATATAATTCATATGATAGTCAGGAAAAGCTGGCTCTAGTTGCAGATATTTTATACCTGACAAAACTAGAGAGATATTACAGTGCTGTGGAACATTGAGACAAAAATCTTTTTGGGATACAAAATTAATGAAGCTAAATCAAAGGCAATAGCAGTAAATTACATACCCACACATGAATTGGTTCAGCAATATCTGTGTTTATGGGGACATGATAAAATGAAATATTTAGGAGTATGGATTAAAAATGATTCTGGTGTGGGAAGAGACTAAACAAAAAATAATACAAAAAATGGAAGCTTTGTTATATGGATAGTAACATACAAGCAGTCAAAATGTTTTTAGTCTTGTACACAGGATAGGTATATGTTTTATCAACCAGAGGAGAAGCTGTGGATAACAGAGTTGAAGGAATTTATCTGGAAGGGGAAGATGGCAAGAGACAAGTGGGGTGACTCTTCTAGTATAACAGGGAGGATTGGGATTACCCAATTTAAACAGGTATTTCAAAGCCACACAGTTAAGGCATAGAACAAGCAGAAAACTATAATTCAAAGTGGAAATGGATGATGTTGAAACAGGAGGTAAAGCTCAAGAAACAAGGAGACTGGGATTTTGGGTGCAGGTCTTCAAGGAGAAAAACAATCATACAGAACATTATATCCATAAAGTGGCAGAAAGTATTCCAAGAACTAAGTCAGCACAGGAATGGAGAAAGGAGATTCTTCCAATAGAGATGACTGCAATGAGGGATACAGACAATAGGCAAGAAGGGGCTGGAACTGGCAAAGACACCAAGGTACTGGGAGCAAATAGAGAGGGAAAGGTAATACAATGGGAAGAGGCCAAGAATCTATTTGGATGGCAGGTTAGAGATGGTCTTCCCCATCAAGGATTGATATCAGTATACAGGCAAAGAGAAAGAAATGGAGGGTGTCCAAAATGAAAGACCAGCACTGGTAGAGTTTTTAGTAGAATCTAGAAGAGAAGCGGCCATTAAAAAGGAATAATTAGTACAGCATATAAAATGCTGTATGATAACTATAAGAATCAGAGGAGGTAAGAAAGAATTGAAAAGTGCAACTGGATAAGCAATTCAAAGAAACAATGAGAGGATATATGTACATCTCCCAAATATGCAACAAACTCTAGAAGATTTAGGATTTTTGCTTGAAAATGTTTAGATATCTTTATACCCCTAGTAGACCCCAGAGAATTTTTTCTTGGGTAGACAGCAAATGTTGGAGGTGTGACAGGGAAGAAAGAGGTACTTGGGAACATATTTTCTGGGAGTGCGGTGGGTTGGAGGACTTTAATTCCCTGCAGGATGCACTGTCATAGATGCTGGGTGGGCAAATTGGTGTGACGAGGAAGATGATTTTTCTGAACTACGATACAAAATAGGAATTGCCTAGACATGGTAAGGCCAGGCCTGGCTGTGTCCAATTATGCTTGCTGCCAAAAAAGCAATTACTAGAAAATGGAAATGAAAATCTAAACCAACTATATTAGAAGTAGTGAATATAGTAAGAGATAAAACTGGAAATGAGATCTTTAGAAAATGGTGGGAACAAACTACCTAGGAAAAATGGAAATTGTGGGAACAGTACATAAAGGGGAGGAATGAAGTTAAAAAAAAAGGCAGGACTTAAATGAGTTGTACAATTTTGACTGAAAATGATGTACAATGTTTGCAGCTGGGAGTGTGTCAGTATGGTTTCTGATACTATGATACAAGGCATTTTATAGTTATGTCAAGAATCTAAATGGAAATGCTCAGATATGCTCTGAGCTACAACAGAATGGCATTAAATATACTGATCCTGAGGATATTGCCAATATCCTGGCAGATCGATTTAGTGCCAACTTCACCCCACCTCTCACTCCCTAAAGGGGCCATCTCAATACTAAAAGATTGCCAAATTCTGGTAATCACGGCCACACAGGTAGAAACCGCACTCTCCAAAGCTAAGAATACAGCATCCATGGGACCAGATGACATCCAGGGCTGTGTACTACATGAACTACAAAATGAACTGGCACCTCACCCAAGTGTCATGTTTAATCATAGCCTCATCTCAGGCTTCGTGCCCACTGAGTGGCACACAGCTACAGTTATCCCACTTCACAAGGGAGGATCCACCTTGGATCCTGGGAACTACTGTCCCATCAGTCTGACGAGCCTGATCTGCAAGGGCATGGAACGCATTATCATGGAACTTAAACAAAGACACTGGCAACTTTCAAACACTGGACCCCACCCAGTTTAGGTCCGTGAAGGGCCGATCTTGTCTCCTGAATCTGACTGACTTCTTTGAATCAGTCTCCAGAGCTGTGGACGAAGGTAAGGCAGTCCACACAGCCTATCTGGACCTCACCAAGACCTTCGATACCATCCCCCACTCTGGAATCATAGATAAACTTACTAAGCTGGGCATAAATCCCTATGTCACTCGATAGGTTGCCAACTGGCTTACTGACAGAACCCAGACTGTAAAAGTAGCAGACTCCATATTCAGCTTCAGACACATGGAGTACCTCAGGGTTCAGTCCTGGGACCACTCTTGTTTGGCATCTACTTCTCTGAAGTACAGCCCAACACTAAGGGACTCTGGCTAACAAAGTTCACAGATGACTGCAAACTGGGAGCCATTACTGAATCCCCAAATGATGTGGATATTCTACAAAAGGGCCTTACAGATGCTTGGTGCCAGATACATGGGCTCAAGCTTAATGCCAAGAAATGTATAGTTATCCCCTTTGGGAAAAAACATGTACCCATGAATTACCACATAGGTAGCAGTACACTAAACACTGAAAGTGTCATGAGAGACTTCGAGACACAGGTGGACAGTGGTCTCGCCTTCGATAACCACATCGCCACGACAGTCAGGAAATCCTATGTGGCACACCATCAATAAGGGCTTTTCATCCAGAAAAAAGGATGTCATTGTCCCACTGTACTCATCCCTCATTAGACCCATTATAGTGTACAATGCCCCATTTGGTATTTACCTAACAAGACATCTGCAACAGATGGAAAGGCCACAGAAATACCTCACTAAAAGAATCCTAGGCCTAAAGCAGATGCCCTACACTGACAGTAAAAAACTCCAGCTATACTCTGTGGCATATTGTCTACTCAGAGGTGATCTCTGCTTAACATACAAGGCCATGTCAAACCCTGAGCTGTTGGACATGCTCCACTTAAAGAAATACCAATCCCTCACAGTCACATGCTCCAGGGATCTAAACCTGGTCATCACAATGAACAAAACTTGCTGGAGGGTTAGGTTCCTGACTCAGAGACTCCCCATACTCTGGAATAGACTGCCCATACATGTCAAGCAGAGTGCCTCCTTGGCCCTCTTCAAAAGGAACCTTGACGATTGGATGGGAGATCGGAAATTTACCTTGGGGGATCACGTCAGTCGCCCTGCTAGACAGGGGTCCAGGGAAATAAATATTGTGTGAAGAAATATCCAGGGAATTGTTATGGCTAGGCTTGTATAGGCCCTAGGGCCGATGGCCTAGTACCAACCTATTAACCTATAAAATGTTTGCAACTAGGATTGTGTCGGTGTGGTTCGTTTTCATTTATATAAATGTATGACTGCTTATGTAAGTAATGGTTTAATGAAGTTTCTCGTTTAAAAAAAGTGGGAGGAATTGAATAATTTATGTAATGTTGCTTAGATTATATGACATATAGCAATATATCTCAAGTATGTTTGTTCATGTTAATTTAATACAATTTGATTACTTTTGTTGTTGGTCTCTTTCGGCTTTTCCCGGTTAGGGGTTGCCACAGCACTAATGATTGGCAGTAGATTTTTACGTGCAGAGTTGCCATCCCTGACACACAACCTTCAATGAAGGTACGCCCATTCATGCATGTCTCCACGCAGAAGACGCTCTAGCTGAAAATCGAACCGGACAGTGTCTTACTGTGAGGCGACAACGCTACCGCAGCAACACTTTTGTATGAATGTAAATTTGCCTGTCACAAGTGATGTTTCAATAAAAGCGTTTAAAAAAAAAAGTCTAATCATTTCAATGAGCCATGACAGAAAATGATCACTTGTTAACCTGTCACATATCCACGGTGTAGTTTAAACAACTCAGGCTTATAGTTTAAGACTGGCTAGGATATATACCCTTGGGAGGAAGGAAATAGTTACAGGGGGTACTCACTAAAATGAAGTACTTAGATGTAAGCTCTGGCTGCAGGACATGCAGGCTTTGCCTCTCAAGGACTCAAACTTCTCAGTAACTTTTTATCACAACAGCCACTTGCCTAGGCCAAATTTGGGCAGGGGGAGGACTAATCCTCCAGTTCTTTCTAGGCCTGCCCCACTGAAAAACAAAGCTGACCAAAACATCCAAGATTATGATGGAATGCACCCCTAAGTCATGAAACTATAGTAGGGGAAGAATAATAAAATGTGCTCTGTAGCCAAAGCTTAGATATTGAAGATGTTGGTGACTGACTCATAAAACATGTATTTTTGAGTGCTATGGCTACAGGACAGAGTCCATAGCAGATCAATGAACCTAATGGGTGGAGAACCTAATTAAAATACAACTGTAACAATAATAGAAGAGGTTTGAGTAGAATTATTGTTGCAGTAATCATACCATTATAGTCAGCCAGTACAGGAGATGAGTCACCACCTCCTTGTTTCTTAATGTATCACATTACTGTAGTGTTATTCATTATCACATGCAAGACTCCTGGTATCCTGACTGACATGGAAACCTTGAGTGCCAGAATTACAGCCAATGCTTATATGGCTCTTCAGTTTGTGATTTTAAGTGTCCTGGACTCTGATATTGGTTTAGTGTGGTCCCCAGGCCATGGCTGAGGCATTTGTGATCAGAGTTTAGTTCAAGAGCCTTTCCAAAGGAAAACTACAGTTATGTAAGTAAACTTACCATAACAGTAGGTGTTCAAATGGATTACTGTGGCAGTAGCCTAAGCTATACAGGAAGCCCTGCCAAGGATCAGACCAGCTTGCCAGTTACCAAAACTTTAGGTCATCTCTCACATGCCCTAGCCCCTGTACAACTCAAGGAGGACAGTATAAAGACAGTGGTTAGGGCACCAAAATGCCAGAGCTTACTTGCATTAAGAGGAAGGCAAGAGCCCTACCAGATAGGGATAGAAATCCCACATGCTGTCAAACACAGAAAATAAGAGAAAGATAGTAGGAGTGGGTAGTTATTGCAACAGTGATCTATTCAAACATCTACTGCTATGGTAAGTTCACACAACTGTACTAAGTTCATCATTAGATCACTGTTGCAGTAACCTAAACTATATGGGATGAATACCAGAATTTAAAAATGGAGGAGGAAGAAGGATCAGACTCCAGGACCCCCAGAAGGATAGCTCTAGCACAACCAACCCTGAAACAAAAGGAAATTCAGTTTGTAATGTTCACTAAAGGTGTTCACAGAAGACCAAGATGCTATCTCTAGAATATTTTTAGAGACCACATTTTTGCAAAAAAAGGCACAGAAGTAGCCACAACCATGATAATAAGGGTCCTGGCCTTGCCTAGAAATGTCTTGCAATGATGAATAGCGAAACAAGGAATAATGAGACAACCATAAGCAATTGTCTGTTCAGATACAGGCTGTCCCCCTTTGTCGATTTCATAGGAAATAGTTGAACAGAGTTCCTGAAGGCTTTTGCCTTGTTACAATAGTATGTGTGCTGATTGTGGGCATCCAAAGTACAATTCTCTCTTTTTTAATCTGGAAATAAAACAGGAAGAAAAGAAGGGTTCAAGGTAAACTCTAAAACCACTTCAGGCATGAATGTATTTATCCTTTGTTAATTGGATTAGACCTACTAGACCAGTGGTCTTTTTTCAGGTGATATCCAAAGTGGTATTTATATTTCTAGAGGAAACTTGGCTAAGACATAAGGGAACTTCCCCTCCTCTTTCCAATAGGAGTTACCATCAACTCAAGCAGATGGAACCTTGGTTTAACATCTCATCCAAAGGACAACACACTCAGAAGTGTAGCATCCCCCCCCCCCCCCCCGCAATGCACTACAATGTCAGTGAGCCAATCACGTGGAGCGACTCTGGGGGATATGCTATCTGTTGAGCTATTGCCACTATAGACAATGATTTGATCTCAGAATTACCCTCTGTTTGTGAAGGTCAGATAAGGATAACAACTTGTAACTGAGATATTCAGAAAGTCAGAGCAATGAGAGGTACTGCTTTCAGTAAGTCCAAAGGGAAAAGTGCTAGTTTTACAGTACAAAAAAAAAAAGACTCCCAAAAATGAACCACCTATCAACTAGATATATAGATAAGCAGAACCCTTTTTCAAAAACTATTTCGTTTGAATTGAGAAAAAAGTTGGGGGATCTAAAGGCAGGCCAGCAGAAATGGGTAAGAGAGAAAACTTGATACAAAAAAAAAAAAAAAGGCCAAAGAATACCAACTCACAAATATTACAAAATCACAGGAGTCAGGTCTTGAAAGGATCCAGATTCTTATTCTGGCACCAACTATAACTTTTCACATTTACATATATGATTCTCTAGTAGCAAGTGTCTGCCTTCTTTAAAAAACTGCTGCATATCCTCAGGAATAAGGTGCTTAAATGAAGTGAATAAATTACAGTTTGGGGTGTATCAAGCAACCCCTTGTGTTTTGTGAGTAAATCCATTCTGTGAGGAAGCTTGTGATAATTGCCTTTGCCCAAAAATAAATGGGAGAACCACTATTGTCTGGGCCAAAATGGGACCACACAATTATTCCTGGAGAGTCCTTCTGACCCTTAAGGAGCAGCTGTTTATCAGAGGAAAGGGTGGAAACACATGGACCCCCCCCCCACATGGGAATGAAAATGAAAAGAAATCAGTAGTCCTGGTTCACATATAGAGTCCTGCAAAATAATTTATTTAATTGCCTGTTGTGGATGGAGGCAAAACTATTTACTCAAGTATTTCAACATAGATGGCTCAATTTCTAGAAAACCCCTTGAAAAAGATTTTGTAGACAGGGTCTGCCCTGGCCCTGCTCAGCTTGTTTGCATTAATGTTCTGCTCTGACTGGATGCAGGCAGCCTGAAGGAACAAGCAGAGCCAAAAAGCTGACTTCCCAGCTACCATACCTAGTCTCCAAATGAGGAAGGATTTGTCTCCCTCCACCCCCTTTGTTTATCTAACACTTCACTGTGATGTCTGAGAATTTTTGCCAACTTGTGAATCTGTAAAACATAAGTTTTCAAAAAATTTAGAAAGTGTACACTTTGTAATCCGAAAATGCATACCACAGGAGCTGGGCTCTTTAGGTAATCATAGACTCAGAGTGTTCACAAAGTGCCAGACAGAAGAAAAAAAAAACAGAAAACCATCTGAAATGTTTAACTTTTTGAAGATGATGAAATGATTTAGAAAGGAAAGGCACATGACAGCAGTCCATCTTCCTTCTTTGTATAGTAAAGTAGTAGGGAACAAAAGGAACTGATCAGATGGATGAAGTGGACCCTTTGTAAGAGGAAAGAAATCCAACTTCTAGGTGTAGCATTCTTATAAAATTGTAAGGACCCAAACATCTACCACTATCTGTTGTCACACAGAGAAATTAAATGGAATTTGTGAAGTTGTTACCAGATGCTGGGCGGAAATGCAACAGTGAATCTGCTTTTTCCTGGAAGAACTCTTTCTTCCCTTTTACCTTAACTTCTGTTAATTGTGGCAAGGAGTTAAGGAAAAAAAACTATGTAATCCTCATTTTTATCAAATCTCTAAGAACAAGCAATTCCTGTTGTGTCTTTTGGCTTTTCCCAGTTAAGGGTCAACAAAGCTTCTTGTTATGCAAGGGAGAATTCTGTATCTGAGCTTTGACATGCAGTGGAAGTTTTGAAAATGAAACCAAGCAAACCCTACTCCAATACCCTGTGGCAGAGGTCATAGAACTTGGGCTTCGGACCAGTTGTTTTACATTAGGAAGGTTTGTGGCATGCACTGTGGTGGCAGGACAGGTAGCTTTCATCCTTCTAAGTTGGGAACTGCTGATTGAGAGCCCAGTGTCTGTTATTCTTAAAGTATATTAGTTCTGGTTTAAGCACTTGGGCTTCAGGCCAGTTATTTTACATTAAGAAGGTTTGTGGTCTGCACTCTTGTGGGAGAAGAGGCTGGACTCTGCCCTTCTGAGCTGGGAATTTCTGGTTAAAGGTTTATAGTGCCTGAATATTTGAACTGTATCTTACTGAAATTGGTACACCTTGTTTGCTGTAGCATAGACTAGATCCAGGCCTGCTGAATCTAGCTTTGTTTATATGCTTGTTTGTTATTTCCCTGGAACGCTAATTCCACCTAATACGCGGCTTCTCAGCACTTCTGTGGATCACTAGTGATATCTGCATTGCTTACTGTACTTATTTCCTTGTTTCACTTGAAAGAAAGTTACTGTTTGTCGTTTTTGCATTTAAGTTACCTGTAACACATTGCACTGGCACTTGCTCACTAAAGCAATTATACAAGTCAGCACTAAAAATTAAAAGCACTACACCCTCACTCCCCATTGGCCCTGGTTTTCAATTAAGGAATTCCCAATATTATTCTAGCATGTCCAAAGGTCAGTTGTCAATCTCCTCTCCGGTCCAGCTGGTGAATCTGGGAATCTTGAGGCAATGTTACAACTGCCTCATGTACACAGACAACCCTCTCCTCCTCCCAACAAATTCCAACACGTGAGAGATGCAACCATATAGCCAAACTGGAGGCTAAGCTCTCTCAACTCAGTACTGGCATAACCAGTCAGGAGGAGAAGGAAACCACACTCACTACAATTCCAGTCTCACATAGACCTACCACGACAGCAAACCAAACACATAATCACACAAAAACATACTTGGAGGCTCTAAATAAAGATCTGCCGAAGCAGCAGAGACCTCCAAAGCAGACACCCAAGCAGCCGCTACCCCAAAACAAAACACGTGCAACACATCTCACAAAGCCAGTGTGCCAAACAGTCACAGCCCTTAAGACTAAACAACACACCTGATACACTTGTAATAGGTGACTATAGTCAGGCACACTGATGTCCCGCTCACCAGGCTGAACAAGGAGAGGGTCACGGTGAGCAGCCTGTCGGGCGCTAGGATCCGCCACATAACACAAGCACTCCGGTCACTCCAAGGCAAGTACAAATATGACTCAGTCATTGTCCATGCTGGTGTGAATGACCTGAGACATACCTCCCTGGACTACATGAAAAGAGACATAAAGGAGCTCTCTGAGCATGTAGCCCAGGCCGGTATGACCCTGACCTTGAGTAGCATCAAGAATGATGCCACAATATGAAGACAAGATGATCAATTTCAACAACTGACTTAAGTACTGGTGTCATTCAAAGGGGATCCAATGCCTGTCAGCTTGGGATGATATGCTCAACAAGCCACGGTGCTTCGCTAGGGACGGCTTGCACCTGTCACCCCTGGGCTTTCGGATATTGGCAAAGGCTCTTGCTACCCCCTATAGTGCCTTTTTTAGGCAAGGTTCAAATGACAAACCCACCTCCATAGGTATCGCAAGGGATAAGAAACAGAGTAATGCTACTCAACGCCAGAAGTCTAAACCTCAAGATGCATGCAATCGAAACACTCCTTAGCATGGAGAACATCAATATCTGTGCAGTTATAGAAACCTGGTTCAGGGCTCCCGAGAGCACCCCAGGTTATACCTCATACCATGCTTTTCGGCCCCAAAACTTGGACCAAACCACAAAAGGAGGGGGAGTATCGATATTCATCAAAGATACCCACACCTCCAGGTTGGTGGCAAAGCACGAAGCATCAGAGACTATCCATGTGCAACTAACAGTGGGTAAAACTGCCTTCCAGTTTATAGTCTGCTACAGACCACCCTCCCAAACCCAGAAACCCCACTCGGCCTTCCTGAGAACACTGGAAAATATGAAGGTCTCTCCAAACACCATTATATTGGGCGACTTCAACTACCCAAACAGACTGGGAGCATTACTCTAGCTCCAACACCCTAGCCCAAAGGTTTCTAGAATTTATAAACTCAAATGCTATGGAACAACTTGTTACTACTCCCACAAAAGGGAAAACATACTGGACCTGATCATCACCAACATGGGGACTCTATGCTCCAGACCAGAAGTGTATCCCTCACTGGTAAGATCAGACCATAAACTAATCTCACTGGATATTCACATCCTGACCCCACCCCCTGCCCAGAAAACCACAGTGAAAACTTCTCTAAAGCAAATTTCACACTCCTCAAAACTGAGGTGGAATCCTTCAAAGCCCCCGGGCCTGTGGAAAATACGGCCCAGACTGCAGAATCCTTTATAAACGCATTCTATGAACACCTTCAGGAATGCATGGATCATGCGATCCCAAATAAAACCAAGACCCAATCCTCCAAAGGCAGACATCCTGTCTGGTGGACCCCAGCCATAAACAAACTATACAATAGGAGGAAGCTACTAAATGATAGAGCAAAATCCCAAAAAGGGAAGGCATCACTGATCAGTATTAGCAAAAAACTACGGGCACACATAAAATTGTCTAAGGCCAGCTTCGAGAGAAAAATTGCACAGTACACTAAGGATAATCACAAGGCTTTCTTTAGTTATGTTAGGAACCTGGGTGGTAATTCCCAGATATGCTCAGAATTAGTCCAAAATGACAAAAAATACACCGAACCCACAGACATTGCCAACATCCTAACTGACAGGTTCAGCGCAAACTTCTCCCCCCCCCTCCCCACCAAAAGGGCAAATATCTATCCCAGAGTGCTGCCCCCCTGACATCTCAGATGCTCAGGTAAGAGCCGCCCTCTCCAAAGCAAAAAACAGCATCAATGGGACCAGATGGTGTCCCGGGCTGCATCCTACATGAACTCCAAGAAGAGCTAAACCCAAACATAAAACTACTGTTCAATCGCAGCCTTACTACAGGATATGTGCCCAAAGAGTGGCGTACAGCAACAGTGGTCCCTCTCCATAAAGGTGGTGCCTCAACGGATCCTGGAAACTATCGCCCTATAAGCCTGACTAGCTTGGTCTGCAAAGCTATGGAAAGGATCATCATGGACTTTATAAAGATATTGGGGACCTACAAACACTGGATCCTACCCAGTTCGGCTTTAAGGGCAGATCCTGCCTCTTAAACCTGGTTGATTTCTTTGAAACAGTCACCAAGGCCATTGACGAGGGGAAGGTGGTCCACACAGCCTACCTGGACCTCGCAAAAGCCTTCGATACAATACCCCACTCGGGCATTATAGATAAGCTCACCAGCTTAAATATAAACCCCTATGTCACTAGATGGATTGCAAACTGGCTCAAGGACAGAACCCACATGGTTAGAATTGCTGGAGGCATGTCAGACTCCAAACCAGTTACAAGTGGTGTCCCACAAGGCTCAGTCCTGGGACCTCTCTTGTTCGGTATATATTTCTCGGAGGTACAGGCCAACACGGAAGGACTGTGGCTGACCAAGTTCACAGATGACTGCAAACTGGGCCATAATAGACTCCCCAGCCGACACAAGCATCCTCCAAAAGGGCCTCATAGAAACAGACAACTGGTGCCAGAGCCATGGCCTCAAGCTAAATGCCAAAAAGTGCATAGTCATCCCCTTTGGCAAAAACAAAGTGCACACAAATTACCACATAGGTGGTAATCCATTAAGTACAGAAGAAGTAATTAGGGACCTGGGGACCCAAGTTGATAGCAATCTCTCATTTGACAACCACGTGGCCAAAGTGGTTAGAAAAACATTTTATATAGCCCACCTAATCATGAAGGGATTCACATCTAGATCAGGGGAGGTCATCGTGCCTCTTTACTCATCCCTCATCAGGCCCATAATTGAGTACAATGCCCCTTTTGGGATGTACCTTACCAGACACCTGCAGCAACTGGAAAGACCCCAAAAGTACATCCCAAGGATCAAAGGGCTCAAACAGATGCCATATGCTGCCCGGTTAAAGAAACTCCAGCTCTACTCAGTGGCATACTGCCTGTTCAGAGGCGATCTGTGCCTGACGTATAAAGCCATGTCCAACCCGGAATTAATGGACATGCTGCACCTCAGAAAATCCAAATCCCATCGAGCTACGCGCTCGAGAGACTTGAACCTCAGCACTGAAATAAATAGGACATGCTGGAGGGACAGATTCATAACCCAGAGGCTCCCTTCACTCTGGAATAAAATCCCAGTCCAGGTTAGGCAGAGTCCCTCATTGACTCTCTTCAAGAGGAATCTTGATGAGTGGATGGGAGATCGTAGGTTTACCCCGGGTATCACTTCTGTGTCACTGTTAGACAGAGGCACAGTATACTAACCTCGAAAAAGGGCATAGCAAAATAAATTTAAAATGGGTGGCGAAAGCCAAACACATTCTGGCTAGGCTTATAAATGCCTCAGGGCAGATAGCCTAGCATGAACCTATGAACCTATCAGTAGTGCCATAAGAACAAGAAAGTGTTTGGCTAGCAGGGACACAGAATAAAAAGGAATTCAGACATGTCTTATTCCCTGCAAAAGAATGACATTAGCTATACACTTTCTTATATTGTCAAATTAGAAGTGTGAGGCTGAAAACTCCTAAGGCTAAAGTGGAAGAAGCAAAAAAAAAAACAGTCCGTCAAGCATGATCTTGCTTTAACAGAAGGAACATGATCAATTAGAGCAAGTTGTAAAACGGTGCTAAATTTGACAGATCACTGCAAGATCTGCTCTAGGATTTAAAAGACAACATAATGAGACTATGGCACCTCAAAAACAAGTTATCAGATTGTGGGAACTAGTAGTTGACTATTGGGAAAATTACTGGAGTGTTCTGAAGGAAAGGAAGCTTTCTTCTTGAGAGGAAAAGATTCAGATTTAAATAATTAACCAAGCCCAGATAATCCTCATTATAAGATTCAGGAGGAGGAAAAAAAATAATTTTTTGTTTCCGCTTCCTGGAAGCTTTTCCTAGAAAAAGGGCAGCTGACAGGACAATCCCTAACCTGTGAAGAAAATTCCTGACAGTGGGAGGGCAAAACAAAAGAAATGTCTGCTCCCTTCCCTGATACTGAAAAGAGTGTTTCTCCTTAACAGCTGCTGAGGACATGCCAGTCATCCAGTTCTTAGCCGCTCTCTGAGAAGCGCACAACAGGAAGCAAGAATAAAAGAATGACCCAAGGAACTCAGAATGGACAAATCAGTCACTCACTCATTCCTGTGGTAAAACGGACACTGGATTAAACATTTTCTAAACTAACATTTTACTTTTTGTGGCTTAGAAAAAGAAAAAAAAAACTACCAAGATCACAATCCTTGTCCTAGCCACTAAAGTGTGAAAAGTGAATAGTGAAGGCACGAAGAGTGTGCGTTACCCAAGTGACATACAACTGAAATTTGAGGTAACATTAAGTGATAAATACACAAGCCCTAGTCCCTTGCAATCTATTTTGACAGAAAAGTAAACATTATTCCTCCCAAAAAGTTACCTTGTAATGAATTTCTCTGTAGAAAGCTAAGAAAAGCTTTTTACCAGAACCAGCATTTCACAAGTGGTTAGGAGTAACCGTTAATTTACTAAGTTTTGAGGTAAGCTTCTTTAAAGGCAACCCTCAAAACCAGATATTGTAGCCCCTTGCCACATATTTCTGTCAAAAAAGCAGACCATTCCCTCCAACATATGACTCTGCATTGAATATATTAATAGAAAACCAAGGTTAGCACTTAAAAATGGTTAGGCAAAATGATCATGAACAGTTGAGTTAAAAATGTCCTATGACAATCCTCAAATTAGAAGTTTTGGGTCTCGGACAAGTTTCACTAAAAAAAAAAAAATCGACCTTTTCTTCGCAACAAATGGTTTGTAGTAAATCCTTTAATAGAAAGCAAAGACCCACTTTTTAGTAGAACCAGCATTTAACAAGTTAAGTGACACAATCACTACATACATATATTTTGATGAAAAAAATCTTGATGGCAAACCTCAAGAATAGTAATTATCACACCTAGCTATTAATTCTGACTAAAAGGTAGAACATTTTCTCATCAGTTATTTAACAGGGAATTCCCCACATAATAGCCATTTATTATCATAATTTTGAAAATCATAACCCTGAGACCATAATAATGAAAGACCAAAATGCTGAGGTCCACAATGTCTAATAATCTTTAATACTGAATCCCCTACCTGTGTGAACCCAGGAACACGGGATAAAAAGGGTCCCACAGGGATGTGAACCCAGGAACAAGTGCTAACATGAGTCCTGCAGGAAGTCTGAGAGATGGATATTGTGGTCTTCGTTTTGTTTTTCAGTATTGTGATTTTCATGATTGCATACAAAGTCCGATGGCAAACTCAGAATACAGATAAACCATTTCTATGACAACCACTATGAACTCAAGTTTTGACAGAAAAAGACACTTCCTAAAACTGGAAGATGATCCCCAAAGGGTCACATACATTCATCCTTGAAAAGCACTAATCAATCTTTAGCAGCAAGAACATTTTTTTGGCATTCTAGTCTCTGCTTTTTTTCTGCTCTCACCCTTTACAGGGGCTTACATACTTGAACAGAAAGCTAACCGGAAGGTCCAATCCTTGGCAGGATGTCCCATATAGCTTAGATTACTGCCACAGGGATCAAATGGTGATCACCTGGATTCCTCTGCACCTGCTGTTTCACTAAGAGTTCTGGCCTTTGCAGAGAAGCATGGTCTCTTCCAGGTTTTAGGCAAACCGGTGCCAAACAGTTCTGAGGTGCTACTGCAGTTTCCTCACAGTATGTTTTGCTGGATAATTAATGCAATGTACCCCAGGATTCACAGGAACTTCCTTGTCAGGACATAGCTCCTCTGGGCCATTCCTTACAAGACTTCAGTCAGAAAGGCTACTTTGCACCGGGGAAGGAAGACATACTGAGTTAAAGGAATCCATTGACCCCCCCCCACATTGTTTTGGAAGGCGTCATATTGGACTTCAGAAGTTGAGACAGACTTAGGTTCTGGAAGCAATCCAGTGTGCATGCTATTGCCCTCTCTCCTAGAAATGGGCCTGAATTACAGTGGTCTACTTAGAGATAGAGGTGAATACCCTTGGTTCTGCAAGGAGTTGTAACTGGAGCTAGGTACTTAGTAAGAATGCTACAAGCAGGAGCTAATCCAAAAGACAGAGGAATAAACTGGTAATGGGATCCCAGTCTTCAAACCTGAGAAAGAAACATGTATGGTCCCAGTGTATGGATATGTGTAGATAAGCACCTTTTAGATATAGACTAACCATCAGGTCTTGGGAAACAGGAACAAAAAAAGGAACTGCACTGTCAGCATTTTTAACTTTGGCACTCAATTTGAGAAATCTAGGATAGGCATTCCAAAGGGCTGTTAATTATTGGCACAAGAAACCGTTTTTAGTAGAAATCTGTGACCTCTTCTCCACTTGGTACTCCTTCCATAGCTTCACAGAGGAGAAAATCCTCCAATGGGGTCCTACCAGTGCCGTTTATTGTTTAGTATTAAAGGAATGTCCTGAAATATTAGAAGTAATAGAAATGGTAGTCTATATTCCTGAAATGCCACCTGCACCCGCTAAAGTTTTCTCAGGGGCAACTAGCTTATTTTTGTAGGGAGTTGTATGATATGCAGATTTTGAGGGCCCTGGTGGTGGGAGTTTTGTGGAATGGTTAGTAGAACTGTGGCACAATCCACACTGCTTCCCACAAGTATCCTAACCCTGAGAGCCCCAGCCCTCCTTTTCTGAATGCCCCCCCCCCCACTTTTTTTTCTGAAAGCATTTTTTGCCTTTTACCTACTTTTTTTAACCTGATAAAAGTAATAGGGCCAGTGTTTTGAAAGATTCTACTGTCTCTTATTATACGAGAGAGGAACAGCTGCTTAACTGATTCCATACACTTTCATTTATATCATCCAGCTTTTTGAAAAAATCTCAGAAAAGGAGTACAAACCAGCAGCTCCTTATGCAAGGGTGAACTGAGCAGATGTACTTCAACATTCTCTGACAAAGATTTTATCCTCAGCCAGGCATGTCTCCATATGACTGACCTTGTTTTATAGCATATCTACCCACATAGGAAATAGATTGGACAAGGCTGATTAATTTCTGCTACAGATTTCAGTAAGGCCCCATAATGCCCGACTCAATTGCTTAAAGAGTTCACCTTAACACCGAATTTGGTGTGTCTGATAATTTTAGGCTCTGAAGCCTAAAGATGCTTTATGTGTATATCCTTCATTTCAAAGCACTGCAATATTCTGCTTCACCAATCACTGAGAAGGATATTTGGCCTTGAAAGCAACCTGGACCCTTCTGTTGCACTGCCACTGGATTCTTGTCAAGGTATGTAAAACAATCCTGCAACTATAAAATGGTTAGGTGTCCTTAAGGCAAGCAGTGGGAAGTCTGGTTTCATAGGTGTAGTATGGAAGGCATCCTCCAAGGCCTCAAAGAGCTAAATGAATGACCAAAGCTTTTTAGTTATCTAAGCCCACAAGATCTATGCATTTTTTTCTCATTTTCTGAGATCTCAGTGGTTTCCCATTTAATGTGCTCCATCATTAAAAAGTTTCTCCAAATGAGATGCCTGCAGGGAGATCCCAAGGACAGGGTGTTATCTTTCTAATACCCAAGAAGGGATGTTAGCTGAAACTTATAATTATGGTACTCTTCCCATTCAGAATAAAAGTCTCTCTCAGTAGATGGTCCCTTCTTCCAATTTCTGAAGACTCCACAGATGGATGGCAGCTTTGGTTTGGTTTACCAGTCCTTGATTTGTAAAAAGTCCTGCGACAATTTATATCAGTCCTGGATGGAGGTTATGCATGGGGAGGGAGGACTAGCTTTTCATAGGAAACAGATGGTGGCAAGAATCCTAAAAGTCGCTGGCGTCGAGAGATTCTATGGGCCCGGTCCCTGACAATTGGTACTAATGAAGCGTCCCAGCGTGGGCCCCTCCACCTTTTCCATTTCCCAGATCGCTTAGACCCAAATTAGATCGCCAATCACAGCCTGCACCAATAAACATGTACAATATATACAGTAATATAAATACAAAAGTATAACCATCAGAGCTCAGCTACACAACCACCAAACAACACACCAATAAAGGGTCCCAGAATATACAGTGGACTAAATACAGGGAATCCTCGAACATCTACATAAACTACACCCACAAAGTAGGTACAAACTGGGCTACATCGATGGCCAACACAGCAGCATTTAGTAATTAGAATAAACCGTACCATGTAAGGGAGAGGCTGGCAAATTATAAAGTAGCAGGCACTGACAACCAAACTGTTAAGGTAGCTTCCCAAAGCCAAACTCTACTCTTAGAGTAAGGCAGGTGATAATGCCTAGAGAGCTATGCACTTAACTCCAAGTAGCTGCTTCCAGAATATCCTTGTCTGCCACCCCTGGGAAATGCTGTTGAAACTCCAGTAGCCCTGCATGGAATGAGGCCTAATCCAAGCTGGAACCTCTTTGCCATGATGGGAATAACAAAATGCAATGCAAAAGCCAATCCCTAGGAAAATAGTTTGAAATGACACAGGCTGACCCTGTGAACTGCCAGAGCCTCAAAAGAAAAGAAAACTGCTGAGACTGCCTAAAATCTTTAGTCTGACTTTCAGATAATACGCAAACTCCTGTGTACATCTAAAATTATGCTTGATCTTTTCCCAAAGATTTTGAGGCGCTGCAGAAACGTAGGCAAATGCCTAGTTTGGTTTAAAAGCCACTAATCTTTTCCTTAGGCATAAAGGAAGGGCAAAATGCATTAATTTGACCCTGTCACTTATGGAAAATCAAAAAGTTAAAACCTGCGCCAAGGGCCTAATGACATTACACCCTTCTTGCAGAGTAATTCAATGGAGAAAAGCAAGTAGTCGCGACAAATGTTCACCTCAGCAGTAGCTGCAGGCTCAAAAGGTTGTAGAGTAAGTTTTTTCAACACAAAAATGACATCCCAAAGCAGGAGTAGGAGCTCTCGTGGGGTCTTATATTCTTGCAAAATCAAGAAACTGCTTGAAACACAAAGGGATCTTTGAAAACAAAGGTGGAGTCACAATCTAAGTGGCCTGAAATTGAAACAGCATGAATAAAGGATCTTGAGAAGGACAAACCTTTCACAATAATTCAGTAAGATATTGAAGAGCCATGAATCTTCTTTAGGCTCCAAATCTCAAATTCTTTATTATACTCCAAAACAAAATCTTCTCCATTTTATGCATTACACTCTCCTGAGTTAGCTCTTATCTAAACCCAAATCTCTTTAAAAACTTGTTGAGGAAGCTCTCTAGCTTCCAACTTCAACACAGAATATGCCAAGCTGAACTGAAGAGATTGAAGCTTGACATTATACTGATGGCCGTCCTTTTGAGATAGATGATGAAGCTCAGAGACAGAAGTCAGACATTGCTTCTTGACAAGAGAGATTAGAATAACAGACCAGTGTTGCGAGGCCAATCTGGAGGCTTCAAAATCATCCTTGGTTAAGTCGAATTGACCTTTTGTAATAGCCAACTTGGAAGAGGTAAAAGAGGTGGAAAGGCATAGACTGAGAAGAGTTTTCAATCCTTGAAGAGAGCATCCACTTTCCAAGCTGTGTATTTTGAACCCCTTTGTGCAATACTTTGGCAGCGACACTTTTAGTGGAGAAGCGAACAGATCTATGTCTGGAGTTCCCCATGACACTGTCAATTTCTGGAAATACACTTGAAGATCCAGTTTCCTGGAGTTCCCATGATGACTGTTGTCTGCGAAATACATGAAGATCCAGTTTCTGTGCTCCTTAGGAAATTTGTCTTTGTGAAGAGTTGCATGCAGGAAGCTTAGCACTTGAAACTGCATAAAAATCATTGCTAGAGGAAGTAGAGGATAAGAATGTGTTCCCCTTGCTTGTTGATGTACCACATGACAGTTGTGTTGTCTGTGCCCATCGACACCTGCCCACAGTGAGTAACTCCTTGAGCATGCATCAACACCCTTGGACTGCTAACATCTCGCTTTGAGTTGATATGCTTAGAGTCTGACTGACCGCAGGCCACTTGTCTTGTATCCATTTTAGATTTAGATGAGGGCAGTGTCACTTGTCTGTATCCATTTTAGATTTAAAATCGGCTAAGCCTCTGTCGGGTCCTGAGAGGAGTCGCAAAATAGGCCTCATTCCTGGAGCCCACATCAAGAATTTCCTTTTGAAGGCTGAGTATTATTTCTTGGCGGTCCTGATCTTGGCAGTGCTGTGTCCATACATTTTTGAGAAACCGTACGAAAGCCACTCATATGCAGTTTGGCATTGGGAGCAGCCAGAATACCTAAGATTTTTGATTGGGAATGCTTGAAGGACTGTATGCCATGTCAGCAGTTGATAAGGAAGGAAAGTGAGTAAAGTGACAGACTCTTGATTGTTTGTCCCGGCGAAAGGGGTTAGAAAGGCCATCTGGGCTGCTGTAAAAAGTCTCTCCCCGCTGCTGCTGTATTCAGTCTCACAAGGGTACTAGACTGGACTTTATTACGTTCACACTGGGACCACATTTCGTCTTAGCACTATACCTAGGCATTTTCTTACTGCCAGAAGGAGTTCCTTTTCCAGAAGGCCAGAAAATTTCAGTCGTCAGAAGCCAGAAGTCGTCCAAGTAAGGAGCCTGAAGTAAGCTTTGACTGGAGAAGTAAGCTTTGTGAATACTCCTGAGAACTGTGAATAGCCATAAGACAATGCGAGAGAACTGATAATGAAAATCTCCAGTTAAATAATGAAAATACTTGAAACAACTTAGCCTTTTCTGCAACTTAAGGTAAGCTGTGAAGGTGCCAAAGTTACCATTGAAAGTCCTTGCCTTAGAGGTAACAGTTGCCAGCACGTCAACATCTTGAACTTGGGAATGTCATCTAAGTGTTGAGGAGATATAAAATCAAAATTGGAGATCGAAATTTCAGAACACGTGGTACCCTTTCTTGCCGAGAGGAAAATCGAAGCCCCTTTCTGAAGCCGGGACTGGCTGAATAGCCCTATCTGATAGCTACAGGAAACTGAAACTTGAGCCTCTTTTCTTTGAGGGAGGAGGAACATCTGGCATGCCTTTCAAAGGGGCATTGTGTGAAATCTGGCATGTAATCTGTGATGAATGATATCCATAAAATTTCTGTCTTAGTGAGATTAAATCCCAATTTCTTTGAAGCTGAAAGACAATCTTCAAAGGAGCCCCCAGGCGAGAATCCACTGGCTTGTGAAAAAAAGGTCATTGGTTCTGCTACGAAAGGACGGCCCTGCAGTCACACTGTCTGTCTGAGAAGGTGGGCGCCCCTGGATCTACTGTTAGAAAAGACCTTGGGCCTACCCTACCCGTCTAAACCTACCCTGGACCCTACCCTACCTACCCCTAGATAAACCCCTTAGCAGGCCGACCTCTACTTACTAAAGCCGGGCCTTTAACAGTGAACCTGCACCTATCTTTGCAGGTTTAACTCACATCCTCCATTTGTTTAAAACTTTTTCCCAAAGGCGGGTCCAAACAACACAAACAACTGTAACAGGAGCATCAAAATCCTAAAAATCCTGGTCTCAATGAGATTCTGATCCTTCTGATCCTTCAACCATGCATGTCTGCAGAGAACAGAACAGCCACCAGCCTCAGACTGAACAGCATCAGCACCACACTGCAAAAGAATGACACAAACCTTGTTCTAGAGCATGAACCAAATCCAATTCTTCTTTACATAATACTGCTCCGCCAAGCATCCACCTTAGATTTCAATTGTGAAAGGAGATAATTCCTGATATTTCAGCATGTAAAATTTCATGAAAAGCATCCCATGGCTAGAAGTGGAAGAAGTATATACTTTCTTACCTATCCAAAAGCCCTTTTCTCTTTATCAGAGGGTACAGGATTTTTAACAAACAGATTTTTAACACCCTTTAGGCCCCTGAGGAAACAGTTTCTGGGTCGCCCTGGACTCTTTAAACAAATACACCTGAGCCGGGCACCCTATATTACCTATCAGGCTTAACAGGAGCAGGGAGGCAAAGATCAAGTTCAGAGAAGCCTCTGCAAAAATCCTCTCCACCACATTCAACACAGGCTAAATAGACAGGGCCTATGCTGAGGCAAAAACAAAATTCCTAAGCCTTTTTTTCTGGGCCTTTTCTAATCTTAGCCCCTTCACATTTTGAAATGCTCCTCAATGGGAAAAGAGTCTCTGAAAAGAGAAAAATGGAGTGGAGAGAAGCTGAAGGGAATTGGAATCAGGAGGAATCAGATCCCAGAAGAAACAGAAAACTGATGTGCGGGAAGTCTCCAGGCTCTGGAACAAATCCAAAACTATCGGCTCTCTGTTCACCCTCAGGCCTCTTAGAAGGCCTCTTATAGAACAGGCCTCTAAGGTAATCAAATCTTCAGCCCTTTTCAGCATATGTTTCTCTATGTTAGGAGCCAGGAAATGCTAGAAGAAGCTTACAGAGCTGAACTTGGCCTTCCTCACAAACAGAAGGAAAAAGAAGGAGAGGCCCCTAGAAGCTAGGGAGGAAAGAAGGAGAAAGAGAAGGAAGAACAGGAACAAGCCCTGGCCTGCACCCTACTTCCTGACAGGCCTGCTTCTGTTTAAAAGTATCAGCCTGAGACTCCATAGATAGAGACTGCTGGCAAAACCCTCCCCTGGGCCTTAAAAAGGACGGAACCGGGACTGCGGTTCCCTCACCCTGGGCTTCAACTTTTCTGTGCTTCCTTGCTTCTTAGATGAAGGAGCATCCCGGCGGCGTATACTCTACTCGTGCAAAACCCCAACGCTTCCCAAACGCTCAAGCCTCCTCAAAATAGATCTTATTATTTAATCTAGCACAAGGCGGCAACCAACAGCGTGGCAACAGCAGGCCGCTCCAAGGTATACACAATGTATGGTAGTATCCCTGTCGGTATCTGCTTCCCACAAAAATACACAGTTATTCACTTTTTTGACTTTTCTGACATCGGTGGGGCAAGAAAAACCAAAAAACCAAATGTTCCCCTAAGGGGGTGTTTAACCAACTCTAAACTCGGTTGCCGGAGGAAAATCAGAAACGTAACCTGCACTCGCGCCATTTTCGCTGCGCGCATGTTGCATGGACCATCGCAAAGAAATGAATGATGGCGTCGGTCATGCGCGTGAGTACCCTCTGATTCTGGGCGATCAGTCTAGCGCCATGACCCGGCCGTCACTCTCTGGTGGTATTCGGGCCGACTGGGACGCGGACTATACCCAATTGTCAGGACTGCAGCAAGGGAAGACGAAGAACATTGGGAGACATGCTTGGCTCATGCGGCTAGGTTCTCAAGATGCTAGGCACAGTCACTTGAGATACTGGGATGTGTAGCTGAGCATCCTTAATCTCTCTCTCTGCTTTATTGCTTGGCATGTACTCTCTTACTAGCTCTATGTGGGTAGCATCAGAGTCAGTCACCAGAGAACTGGGATCTGGTCTGACCAAATCAGTATCTTCAGCCTGGGAAAAATTACCTCTCAGCTGAAGATGCGGTACTTTACCATGGGGCACTGCCAGAGGCCTTGGAGATAGCAGGTGTCACAACCAGAAGCTACATTATCCCTGCAGTCTGATCATCCTCTGGCTTTGGGGGGGGGGCTTCCTGGGATTGAAGCAATATTGTTAGTCTCCTATCTGCTGTTCTCATCTTGGGCCAACTTTTCTGCACGATTTTTATGCATTTTTCATATGGATGTCTTGACAAGGCAAGCACTAACTGCTATTTGGTATAGTGGCTTAAATAGAGAAGGACTCCAATGTTAACTTATCTAAGCTGGCATGGAGAGCTAACTCAGTTTTCTTACTGAATCTGTTGCAGAGAACACAAATTGGCTTGCAACAGGATCTAATGTATAACGCACACTAATGTGAAAATCCCTTTGCATGGGCATATATATATATATATATATATATATATATATATATATATATATATATATATATATATACATACACACACACACATACACTCTCACTTTCTCTCTACACTGAATCCTAAACAGCAACAGTAAAGGTATAAAAAGGTCCTCAATGGGGTTATGTATCTGCCCAGACCTGGAAACAGTTACGTTATAAAAAAAGAGTTGATTAGAAGGGCCATAAATTCCTATGAAGTTAAGCTAGCAAACATTTCTAAGAGTACCAACAAGGAAATGTTTAAAAATCTGTGATCTTATGGAAAATGGCTTCTAATATGTGTATAAAAGATTATGAATGCTTTATTGCTGAAGCAGAACTGGTTTTTGCCAACAGACTTTTTTTTAACAATTGGGCATTGGCAGTACAGTAACTTGAAAGTTAATGATGCGTTAGGTGAATACTCAATCATACCAGCTCACCAAAGCATTAAAATCTATCACACTGAATACTGCTTCATGTCCTCTCAAGCTGAATGGGTTCTTTGTAAACAACTCAATGGATAACTTGACGCTATGCTTAATAGATTTGGTGTCAAGACTCCTAAAGGAAGTTTCTATTCCAAATAGTAATGTGCACTAAACAGATACATACATATTCTTCTGCACGGAGTATGAAGTTGAATGCCAACAAGTATATAGTAATGTATTCTGGCAAAAAATAACATTTGGAATCCAAATACTTTAGATAACCACATCTTGTAGGGGGTTATGGCAGGTTTAGGCCTCCGGTTTGACTATCTAAAATGTGTGATAAGATGTCAGGGTCATCCTGACATATGCAGTAGAGACAAAAAAAAAAAGCTTGGATTCCATTTAAATCTGCAGTTACACCTACTGCAGAATATTGTGGGTCTTTTTGCTTGCAAAACTCAGCTGAAGTGGAGTGGGTGTAAAAAAAAAAAAAAAAAAAAAGTGGTTACAGAAAACATTCACTGGACACATAAAAGTCTTTATAGACAACCGACATGTAGGGAAAGACTAGGGTATTCATTAATGTTCTTTGTTGTGTACAGACTACTGTAAGGGGATCTAATCTCAATATACAAATGGCTTAAGAATGATCTAGCTGCCACATTGGTTTTAGCTTTTCCAAATATAAATAGTATTAATCTGTTTGCAATGTTACCCCAGTCGCAAACTGTAACCAAGAGGGTTTTTTTTCCACCACAGAGCTGGTAGACTGTGGAACCTTCCCAACATGCATTACCATCACATATAAATATGTACACACATGTTTATATATACATATAGAGAGAGATACAGCAAGATCTATATATGGGTATATTGAAGTAGGATAAACCAGTACTATATGGGTACAAGAAATATCACTAAAATATGGTTTGCTGCAAACTGAAGTTGTGCTCTATCAACTTGGAGATAGCAGGTGTGTTGTAGCACAGCTGTAGGCAAACGAATGTTGCACAAATGCTGCTATTGTGAAGTAAATGTCATCATGACATATTGCTAAGAGCATAAACCTTCATTGTCAACACCGTGGGAACAGAGTTAGAAAAATCATATTTCAGGAAATATATGAATGGCTGATAAGGAAAAAAAAAAGCATGTGACGGCGCTGAAAATACTTTTGTAATTTCTTGAGAAAAAAGTTCATGGAATGCAGTCAGTCTTTATAATAGTACATTCTCAAGGAAATTAAAGGAAAGGGTCTAACTGTACTGCATAATGCAGACAGTGTGATAATTCCACAGGTCAGAATTACAGAAAAGTCTACCATTTCATTCAGTATTGGCAACAGCAGACAATGAAGTTGTATACAAAGTTTTGTTTAATTGCATCTCATTTAAATGCCACTATTGTCAGGATATCGTATTTAATCCATGTATTATTTCCAGCAAAATGTGTTATGCATCAATCTGCATAAATTGTGATTTACAGAGGGCATCAAGGGGAAGTTGCAAATGCATTTAAAATCGCAAGAAGGCAGCGTTGTTTTAATGGCTGGTATATGTGCAGGGTTCTATTGCGGCAGATGTATTACATTAGAGTTTTGTTAAAGTGTACATATTCGGAATATGTACAATGCTGTAAAGTTGTAATTCAACCCATATGATTGACAATAAAATAAATGGTTTATTACTAATGCATTTTTAATTATTCTATATAACTGATCTTAATGATTGCATACACAAGTCTGTCCATAGTAATATATATGAAGCAAGCAGATCTATGCATTTCTGAGTGATTTCAGGCTTGCAGCCTGCAGCTATTGGATTTCTCAGAAGTCCACATGGTATGTTTTTCAGTAAAAATACAGCTTGTGGGAAATGTCAAGTTGCATGGTATGATCACGTCTCCTAGTAAAATCTTTCACTTGACAGAAAGCAAATAACTGCCTGTGGATTGCATGTCATTATGTAAAGCTGAAGCTCTATGGAGATCTAAAGTACTACAGGTTGTATTGTCAGCAAGAATTTAGTGAGTATATTCTCTAGACGCTTTTTCTTTTTTTTTTTTTTACTATCCAACAAACAAGCGATGACAGAGCTAATCTTCACAGTCTTCTTCCTTAACGGTGATCATGAATGCACATCTATTGTGAAGACAGCAAGCTTGTCTATATTACACCTTGACAATACTTTGTGTCCATGGCAGTCCTTCAGATGCCAAATCAGTAGTACTCCATCCAAATGGAATATTTAAATATTGATGGAAGGGCGGGATGGAAAAGTAGTTCTTGCTTGAAATTTCCTTTGCTTTCCAGTGAGGTACATGTTTTTCAAGTACTGCAAGATGTTTATAGCCAATGTTTCCATAATCCCGCTTCTATAGCTTCAGAATACTGCAGAAAGAGAACACACATGGACATTCTACATAAACTGTGAAAACGGAAGTCAGAACCAAAATGTTTTGATATGCCTAGAGATAGTTTTTGCCAGAAATTCTGGCAAAATTGGGATCATCATACTTTCACTGTTGTTCCTCTGATATTATGTGCAATAACCCTTACTGCCACAGATTTGAAATAACACAAGATGAACTTGGTTGTTCTGAGACACTCACCTTCTTCTATTAGGTCAACTATTACGTGACACAAAAATATTGCACTTCCTGTGTGCTTGACATTATGGCAAACAGTAATGGTAGGAGACATTTTTCTGCTCAAACACTCATATGATCATGGACAAAATAAAGCCATTTACATGATTGCCCATTGGATAAATATGTGCCTTTGACCAGCCACATACTAGATTCTAAATCCCATAGGTTTCCATATGTGCCCATCATATCCATTGAAATTCCTGTGCTATTGTTATTATAATGTCTACAAATCTAAGACCCATTCTGCAGTTTCTACAATTCAGAGTTAATGCTTTCAATCTTCAATGGTTGTCTATAGGCACCTAACATCTCCCTTGGTCTTCCCTTGTTTAGAAAGTGAGACACCACTCTACATGAAAGTAGTACACTAGTTATTTTGGTAGATGTGTCAGCTGGCAATCTGCAAGTTCTTCAAAAGGAAAGTTGCTTCAATTTTGCATCTAATCTCAACCAAGACAGTTTCTTAAATTGCACAGTTTGTCATGAATCTGGAGTGTGATGAAGACACCATGTGCATACCAGTTCCTCTCCATCAGCTGTACTAACAGTGGTTTAATGTTCTTTGCCCTACTGGATAACTTAAGTGTACATGCCTAATAACATTTCCCAATCTGCTTACATTCAAAAACATACAAGCATCTATTTATGACAAGAATTCTTTTCCTTCCTGACCTCCGCGGAACACAGTGAGGAATGCTACCAATCTGACCTGCAGGACTGACGACAGAATCACCCTGTGAAGATGCAAAATCAGTACTTGCCATTCTGTACCTGGAAGCTCAAGTTAAAAAGTTATGTATCACTTAAACTGCACCCAGTCATTTTTAAAACTGCTGCCTTCTGGACATCATACATGCTCCTTAAAGGATTCAAATACTCCTCAGCATTTAACTACATGGGCTACATACAGTGTGGCTGATTATATTCTGGTAAGGGAATAGGTTGTATTGCTTACATTTTTTAGAAAGCTGAGATACACATATCGGCAACCACTGACAAAGGAAGAGTCTACGACTATTTACTTTAGATGTGCTAGTATTAACCGGTTTTCATCTAGGTTTTGTAAAAAAGCACCTTACCAAACATTTTAATTATGTCACATTTTCATAAAGTACCAAAAAGAATGGGGTGCGAGGGAAAATAAGGCATCTTCAGTAAGGTGTTTTACAGAGTACTGTATTACTGGTATTTACATACAAGAAAACATGCAATGATGTATGTACTTCAAGGGAAAAGAATGTAGTTTTACAGCAATACAAAACTAATTGTATGTTACATGCTACATATTTTGTTGCGCTCATGCACTCCTTCGCATACTCACAAAGCACAAAAATAGACAATTTTCCCCTATAAGTGTGTTAAAAACATAACTGCCATATTTCTTTGCACAAGATGTATATAACTTGATCATGTTCTCTTTGCATCCACATTTCGAATGAGAACTGTTGATACAATACTTAAACTTTAATCATCATTAATGTGCTTTAATGAAAGATGTACAAAATGAATTCTCATTGATGTGATTTAATGAAAGATGCTCACAATGAATTCTCATTAATGTGATTTAATGAAAGAAGCACAAAATGAATTCTCATTAATGTGATTGAATGAAAGATGTACACAACGAATTGTGTTCTGAAATGCTCCCATTATATTTCTATGTCTAGAGCACATGGTTGTGGTTGCCAATATACATTTCTTAAATTAATTAATAAAATGATCCATCAATGCAGCATTATACAGCTTCAATACTCAACTGTAACGATGACCATTTTTCAGGAAAACAGAATTTTTACAGCTAACTATAATTCAGTGATATTTGTTTTACTGATTATGCGTTAGTTTGAGCTATTTATATATATGTATGTAGGTGTGTGTATACATCTACATACACATAAAATAGATGTTACCTTTGAAAATCAAATTAAGTTAGTCCTGGAGAGAACATTATCTTTATACAAGGTAACGAAAGGCCTGTAGTACTGGGATCCTAATTTAGCCAGTATTTTTACTGCTACTAGAAAAATGGTTTTCCAGTATAACCATTTTAATATCTCACTGGCAGTGGTAGGTTCAAATGGTGGAAAAGAAAACTTTCCAATCACAAAATTAAGATACTAGGGGAAGGATACGGCCCTTCACTAATGGGTTTAAGTTGAACAACATACCTGAAAGCCAACTTGACAGGCTTCCTTCTGGCCAATAAAAGGTCACTTTAATCAAAATCAAAGCTTGAAGTTACAGTTACATGCAAACTCTGGGAGACGCACAAGCCCAGACTTCAACACGACTATGTTTGTTGCAAAAGGGGGAAAAGGAAAACTGCCAGTTTACTGCTGACAAGAAGCATTTAATTTTGACACAGGTTTTATGTCTGGAAGTTTTCATGGCTGCTTCAATAATATGCAAAATATCATTAGGGAGATGAGGAATTCTGGAGACTATTTCAACTATTCTTGTATGAAAATGAAAGTACTTCAAGCTAAGGTAATAACTTGCTACCACCCGATAATGGCAGGTTCTAGTGAAACAAAAATGGCATGATGTTTGAACTGGTTAGGATCTTCAAAAAAACAGGATCTACGGTGCCTGGGTCACAGCAGCACAATTAGAATTATGCTCATCTCATCTAGTGTTTGTCCTGAACAAAACCTTCTGTCACACCTAAAACAGTTGGAAAACACAAAGAAATGTGTTCTCCTGGACATCCACTATATATTCATGGAAGGGTGAGATTTGTCTGGTATTAGGAAGCAAAAACAATTAAACTTGAGGTGGAAGCAGCAGAAAGTCCCAAGTGGACAGTGGCTCTTACATGCAGTAAAATGGCAAAAGATAGGCAGTTTGCTTAAACCTGCTCACATACTGGACTTCCTTGAAATGTACACAGCACAGAACATAGGCAGGTATTTTCTAGACCCAGTTGCTGATTCATAAAGTGTCTTCACACAAGCAGCAAGACCTCATTCCCTATCCTGTATATCTACCACAAGAAGGCTGTAATATCTGTTAAGAATCCTTACATGATCTAGTTTGAAAAGGTATTTAAAATTAAGGACTAGATAGAGTGATCTCAGTTCAATCATACTGATTTAAGGAGCTTTGGCTAACACCGATGATTAAGGATGAAAACACCTGCTCCTCAACCCTCATGAGAAGTGTCACTTATCATGAGGAAGGGTGATTCGTTATCTCATGATGAAAGGAAAACGACCATATAAACATCCTTCTGCAACCCTCTGAGCCAAAATCTCCTGCTCTTGTTCTGGCTTAATCTAGTGGTCACCACCTCTTACAAATGTTTCCCAACATCCTGAAGTCTATCTATTCCTGCCTCCTTCAAGACTAACAAGAGCAAGCAGAGACTGGAGTGACTTGACCACATGTAAATGGAACTCACATTGGCACTGCGGCTGATTCCAATCACTTGTTCTCACACCTACCTTAAGTTCAGCTTACTCTTCTCATGGTCTGGGAGAGCTGGAATCGCAGGTATCTCAGCCACTGTAAGTATCAAGTGTGTCCGTACTGCAGGCACAGTAAATGCCATTTAACCTAGACCATATAGCAGTTAAAGAAACAGAGTGGGATTAAGCAGTATTACACGGCACCAAAAGGCTGATTAGCGATATCTAAAAACCAAGATACACACAGCATCTAGAGACATAGACTGATTGAAGGTGGTGGATCAGTAATTTTGCAGAGATGAGTACATATTTCACATGACCATAAGGAGCATGAAGTTCTGTACAGTTGGGTTATTCGGAATCTGGCTGTGTGGCCAATGTACTTTGTGACAACTTTGCTTAAAGAAAACTCTTTTGGGGGTGGTCTCATTTCTATTATGAATTTTACATTTAATAAATCCACCCCATGAGGCATCCAAACACCATCTGCTATATAAGCATAGGCTAGTTCTTTCCTTGGTCAAGAGACTTCTAAAGCACACGGTTGATCTCAAAAGATGGTGAAGCATCTGGTGTCTCTACCTTTGCAAATTGCACCAACAGACTCAATGGTATCATGCAATACTGCTCAAAGATAAACCAGTCTACATAATTTCATGGGAATCAACATATCATTTTCTAGATGATTTGCATTATGCTATATAGGTTGTAATGTTATCCCTTCTGGCAGTATACAGATGGGCAGAGATGACTAGAAACTACACAAGGATGTGTAATACTACTTAATCCCACTCTGTTTCTTTAACGTAAGGAACAATTTGGACCTACTTGCCACACTAAAGGTCTGCAACCACTGTGACACGCTTCCTAAAGATCTTGAAAGTTGAAGACCAAATGGGATGGGCTGGCTTTGGAAGTGATGTCTGGTTCATAAATATTAGGAACTGTTGGTGAAACCTTCTGATTCTACTATGCAGACAGGATTTCTACATATCCTTATCTAGTCTCCTGTTGATAAAGAGAGTTGGTGAGTGTGGTTAATTGTCTCGGTCTGTAAATAATATATTGGTACAGATCACAAACAGCTAATATGGTCCTCATATATATGCTATCTTCAGAAGTACGCAATTTAAATCTCAGAATACAGAGGATTTTTATTTTTTTTTTTTTTACCAGAAGGAGAATAGGTACTAATAGCACTCATTTTCCTCCCAGCTCCATTAACTCACTGTCCCAGTTCACCATGAATTGTTCTCCTGAGGTAAACTGCATAGAGATTCGGCCAGCCAACTCCTGTATAGGGGGTAAAAATGGGACTTGTAGAGCAGAAATCAAAAATATTTTAACACACAACCATATTGGAGCAGCTTTTGAACAAAGATACCTATACCACAAAATGGCTGCTGAGGTGTAGCCGAAGAACAATTATACCCCTTCCCAAATTTTGGTATTTGGACCTTCGGGAAAACAGATGTCATGGCACCCTGCAAAGTTATTTGAAATATCTATTGGACAAATGATAACATACCGGTCATATCAACAGCTTTTGGCCTCCCTCTTTCAGCCGATGGAAAGTCTCCTGAATAGCTATGCCACAGGGGGAAGAATCCACAAAGGAAATTCCCTTAATATTTTCTTTTTGGTCTTCTAAAAATGGTCTGCCTGAGCAAGGCCTGGCTACAAGCAGAAAGTCCTTAACAGTGGTCCTTAAAAGCCGACTGATTTACAAACGTTTAGAAGCAGAAACAATCCTAATGTTTCAAGATAGCACTTTACGAAAGGGACATCTGAAATTTAATACAGAGTCCATAGAAATAATCTGATGGGCAAGGTGGCTTTCAGCAAACAGACGTTTGTCCAGCCTGTCTAAAGCTCTGGTTGCCCTTTCAGAGGAATGTGGTTATAGCTTCATAGCTTAGTTTGACATCCATAAACCAGGACCTTTACCACTTGAGACTTATGAATGCTCAGACTGACAACAAAAAGTCATGATTATAATGACTAGAAAAATTACTAGGATCTTTGGATTTGCTGCAGGAAGAGAATATGATGCCTAATGCTGCTCTTACCTTTGGATAAAGACTTGTGTTTCCTTCTCTTTGTGAAAGTAATATTTGCCCATGTGCTGCTGCCCCCACTAACTCAATTTTAACCCACATTTAGCTTCAGTAGAGCTGAGAAGGGAAAAAATGGGGGAATCTCTGAAAACCATTTCCAACCAGCTTTCTGAGATGTTTCTAGCAACTTCAAGCCTTCTCATTGTATCAAGCTGAAATCTTTCAGAAGAGTGGCAGAGTTTAGTGTCAAGCAGCTCTCCTAAATAGGAAAAGCAGTTTGTAGCGTTTCTTGGGCATGACTCCAATGCCCACTGGAGCACCTGCTTTCTGAATGCTGTGGAACTCAAGATGTTCTAACCATGAAAAAGTAAAATAAATATGCAAATCACAAACAAGCATCCTTCCATGGCTTGAGGGGGACTAGACAGTATACTACCTATGAAGGAAAGACTTTGATAACATCAGTGGATAATGTTAGCCAGGACTGGATATCAACTACTGCAGCTAATCAAGGCCCATTGTAAGGATACACTGGAAAGACAAAAAAAAATAGAGCAAATTATTCTGTCAATGCAGACTCTTTCATCCTCTGCAGAAAACCAGCAATAAGCTGAAAATACAGTTATGATCCTTAAAGTTAACAAATTGAAATTATAGGAATGGCTTTGATTAACTGTTGCAAACTCCTTGTAAGAGGGTAACACGTAGGAGCATACTGGAGTTATGAACAAAAGAGAACACACATCTCCCTAATTAACAGCCCACAGATTAATACTGTCCAGAGCCAAATTTACACAGAATAGTAAACAATCCTATAATAATTAAAAATCAACTTGCATAATACTTTTGTTCTCCAGTTTAAACGTTGAATAAATTTCAGTCGTGCAACAAATGAGCTTTTATAATAAATCAAAAATATGACAAGGATACTCAGAACTCCAGCTCTAGGTCCAGTAATAAACCATAACATAAAGGCAGCAAACTAAAAGTGAAAAGCAACTTTTTTCAGAAGTTAGAATTCTGTTGTCTTACGAATTTTAAGCACTGCATATTCACTTACAAAATGAAAAGCATAGAATGCCCAAACATGAAACAGTGATAATTCAGAAAATCATAAATAAGAGGTTTTTTTTTTTAAATGTGTGCATAAACTGTTTACAAATCAACAAATGAACAAATCAGAAAAGTCACAGCAGAGTATCCCAAATCCTATAAAAACAGATGTAGAGTAGCTTGCTGGTGTAGCACACAATTCTCCATGCCACAGTAACAGAAGTTCAATTAACAGCCTGTACACCAGAGGGACAAACAGGTCAGGAAACAGTCAATGACCAAAGAAAGGTCTGTTTGCTTAACTCAGTAAGGTTGTTGCATCATTCGGCTTTTCCCGGTTAGGGGTCGCCACAGCAAAATGCGGTCCGCTAATGATTGGCAGTTGATTTCTTACGTGCAGAGTTGCCAGCCCTGACGCACAACCTTCAACGAAGGTACGCCCATTCACGCATGTCACCACATAGATGACGCTCTGAGAATCGAACTGGAGAGCATCTTACTGTGAGGCGACAATGCTACCGCAGCACCACCACCGCAGATTGCTTAACTCAGTAAGGTGCTGGTATCTATTATGGATAGGGATATAGGGCAGACTACACCAGAAGGAAAAGTGTCGGAGCACTCATTACCAAACTAAACACCCTATAAAGGGGCAAACCAGTCATGTGGAGCTCAAGACAGCAGATGCCAGAAGTCAGGTCTGACAGCAGGGTGGAACCCAAAACTGTTAAAAAATACATAAATTCACCAATGGCACAAATCAAAAATATCAACATACTGTTGCAACAGTATTACTGGCACAAATCAAAAATATTAGCTTACTGTTGCAATAGGAATATTGTCCTAAACTATTAACATTTCAAGAAAACTATAAATATGAAATAAAGTTCTCCTTGAGAACAGGACAGCAATTATCTATTAAAATGAGCAGCATGAAAATCGCTACGAGTAAGGAAAGAAAAAGTACAGAAAAGCTGATATGACAAATCCCAGACAATCTAACCAGCTGCAACAGCAGAAGTATATTCCACAAAACTCTCCCTCTACAGCAGCTTGCACAGTAAAGAACAGCTGAGAACTACAACTAGGAAA
>NC_056743.1:1203878359-1203895517 GCF_019279795.1 Protopterus annectens | reverse complement strand
GAAATCTTTAACAGTTTGCATAGACTTCGCTTTGTCTTCCATTTTCTTTAAAACCTCTTCTTCCTTAGTATCAAACAGAATCATGCTGTAAAGGTGCATCTAGCAATTTAGCTTTAACATGATTAAGCAAATTTTGTTCCTTTAACCAGGCATGCCTCCTAATCACAGATTCAGTAACTGCGGCCCTGCAGGAGGCCTCTAACTAATCAAAACCACATTGCAAAGTATGCTTTCCAAGATGTTCAATTGCATGCAGTAATTCCTGCAATTCCTTATTTTCTGCACATTCTGAAATCATCATCATTTTCTGTTTCAGCAATCCCATAACATGTTGTTGGTACTTAAGCATATGAAATTGACAGTTTAAGGCCCTGATTGCCAAGGTTGCAGATGTATAAACCTTTTTTCCCCATCTGTCTAGTGCCCTTGAATCTCTGTCAGAGGGAGGTAGGATTTTTTGATGTTGAGGCCTTAACTCCCTTTGGACCCTGTGAAATAGTTTCAGGATCAGCAGCAGGGTTTCTAAATAAAAATTTATGAGAGTCAGGGACCCTGTAATACCTGTCAGGCTTACTGGGAGCCAGAGGTAAGGAGTCAGGGGTCATCCACAATGTCTAAAACAGGGGGAATGGCTAAAGGCTTGTGCTGAGGGAGAAGAAGGAAATCCCTGAGCCTCTTTTCTGATTCTGAGAAGTCTTAACTCTCCCACTGAAAATGCTCCTTCAAAGCATGCAAAGTTTCTCCAAATGAATAATCCTCAGGAGGAGATGCAGATGGAATAGACTCCTCAGCATCAGAATCCTCATAGGGAGGTAAAGATAATTCCTGATCAGAAGAGGAATCAGAAGAAATAGAAACCTGATCTGAAGATTCACAGTCAGTGTCTTGCCTAGGCCTCTTATCTGGAGGGGATGGGTACCCCTGATTAAGGTAATAAGGTCTTCAGCCATTTTGATAATCTGTTTTTTAGGCATAGAGGCCTATGCACGTGGCTCAGGCGTCATTTTTTTAGTTTTAGAAGGTGTCTTTGCCTTTGGTTTTGTAGCTTTCGTCTGTTTGATATAAAAATGTTGAGGTCTGAATACACCCTCAGAAGCCGGCGCCTGCTCAGCGGCTCCAGACCCATCCGAGGGAGATAAACCCGTCGGTCCAATACCTTGCATCTCTTGCGGCATGTCAGACTCCACATGGGTGTCGGTAGAGGCCTGCGACTCGAAGGTAGCGGGTATCAGGGGCTGCGAAAGCGCCTCACTGAGTACCGGTGATTGGCTTAGGAGAAGCTTTGTCGTCGGTTTTGGATCTTGACTGCCTTTCTCTGACCTTTTCTTTGCATTTTTTATGTACTCCAGTAGTCGGATTGCTATCAGACGACATTTCTGGGTAGTTAAATCTGTTTCCAAAATACTTAGATGCAAAAATATACCGATGCTTAATAGTGCGTTGGTTAAATCTAGCACAAAACCGATAGCCAGGCACGTTGTGATCAGGGCCTAGGCAAGGAATACAGTATAAATGGAAATTCTTATGACGTATTTGCTTCCCACAAGTAATACAATTATTAACTTTTTCTGACATCGGTAAAAAGCAAGAAAAAAGTTTCCCCAACGGGGTACTTAGCTTTAGTGAAGACTTTGGTTCTGAAACTCAAACTGGAATATTTCAGTAGTCGGCCGACCGGCACTTGCGAAATGCTTCTGCTTCGAGCACCGCGAGGCAAGAAAGACTGAAGAAAATGGCATCGGCTGCATGTTTTATACCCCTGATGACCTGACGTCATGGAAGAGAAGACAGCAACCGACGCAGGACCCAAGACTTTGGAATTCAGGCCGACTGAGGGCAACCTGCCAGCAGATTACCCAAATGTAATGACTGCAACAGTGAAACACAAAGAACATCTGCACATTAACTGTAAAATAACTCAACCTGGCATGAATGAGATCAGCCAAAAAGTCCAAATGGCATCTACTGGAGCAAAAAGGGATCTAAACCTTTGGAAAAAGACCAAACAGTAAAATGTTTCCACTTACTGGTGTATATTTTCTGGATGGAATGTTTCTGACATGACAAAAGGCTATATACAACTCTGTCAGAGAACTTGGGATTCCTGACCATCACTGTAATTGGAGAACCCATGTGGACAATCTCACAGAGTGGAGGTTGAGGAGAGAAATCATGATGGGAGATCAGATCTGGGATGGGATCCAGTACAGAGGGAGGGTGATGTAGATGAGACCAAAAAAAAGGGGGAATCACAACTGTTGGGACTAGAATGGGACAATGATGATCACTGTTGTTCTCCAATGGGCTACCTTCTGAAGAAACTCGATTATCAAAGGCATCAGAGGGTAGACATATAGGAGTATCCTTTGGTAAAGGTCGCTTGGGAGAGGCCAGGTCATAGAAACTGCTGCACTTCATGTTTGACAGGGAGGCAAAAAGAACGCACCAGGGTCGCTTGGGAGAGGCCAGGTCATAGAAACTGCTGCACTTCATGTTTGACAGGGAGGCAAAAAGAACGCACCAGGGGTCCTCCTGCTACAGAATATCCAAGCTGCTACGTTCAGGTTCAGGGACATTTTGTGAGAAAGAAGAATGTTCCTGCTCAAACTGTTCACCAGACTGTTGGACTTCCCCAGGATGTACATACCAATCAGAAACCTCTGAGAAGACATCATCCATTGTCACACTCTAGTGGCCTCTCAACATAGGGGATAAGACTGCATTCACCCTAGCTTGTTTAGGTACTATACCACAGACATGTTGTCCAGTTGGATGGCTATCACACCATTTGGAAGGAGGTTCCAAAAGGCCTACAACACCAGATCCCTTAGACCACATTTCCTTTAAAATGCCCATGCCAGAAGGGAAACATTCATAGTGACTGTGGCCTGGGGATGGGGAAGAACAAATGGTCACCCTGGTGTAACCAGAGGTGAATCCAGCCACAAGCTAATGTGGCTGCAAAAAATGTTCATCAGAGCAACTGGAAATTCCATGGGATGTGTGAGATAAGATCGCTGAGCTGCCAGAGTCCAGTGTAATACCTTCGTGTGAAACCTTACCAGAGGAACTAGACAGACAGAAGCTGCCATGTGCCCAAAGAGGTGTAGAATCACAGAAACTGGGGATCAGTGGACCTGAGGCACATGGGATGCCTGATGACGAAATAGAAGTTATGTTCTTACCATAACGTTCCATGTTAGTTGTCTTCTTCTCGCCTTCTTTCTTGCTGGATGGGTTCGGAGCCGACCTCGGCTCCGACTCGGCCACTCTAAAAGCTCGAGAGTTGGATCCACCGGCTCGAGGCTCCCCTTATATGCCACAATGCTAGGCGGTATTACCTCAGATCTCGTTTGTAAGCTAGGCCCAGCCAATAATAAAATCCAGAACTACTGGAAATGGAAGAACCCACCTCTATAAAAAGGAAGGGAAGAAGGTGACCTGAAGCCTGATCAAGGGATATATGCACAGCAGAGCATATACCTATAGCAATAGAGGTGGTAGAAAGAGAGGTCACAATCAAACTCCTCTAGGTCTGTCCAGGCTAGGGGAAGGAGGGTGGGATTGAAGAAGGCGAGAAGAAGACAACTAACATGGAACTATGGTAAGAACATAACTTCTATATGTTAAGTTGTCTATCTCACATTCTTGCTGGATGGGACCGTCCTAGCACCTTGTCCCGGTGGCCTATCGGAACAGACTCTTGAGAACAGTGGAACCAAAGTTAGCTCTATGTCTAGAAGTTAAATCCAACTTATAATGAGAAATGAAAGTGTGAGGAGTAGCCCAAGTAGCCGCTGCACAAATGGTGTCAATAGGCAGCCTGTCTTGAAGGCTATAGAAGTAGCCAAAGCTCTGGTGGAGTGGGCCTTAGGTTTGTTAGGCAGCTTTGGCGCCTAATCTCATAAACAAAAGAAATTAGAGATGTTAGCCATCTGGAGAGTGATACCTTCGAAACTGAGAGTCCCTTTCTGCCTTCTGCATAAGAGACAAACAACTGGTTAGTTTTTCTGAATTGTTTGGTCCTATCCAAATAGTACCTTAACTGACGATGAACATCTAGCCAATGCAATTTTTGTTCAGACCTGTTAGAAAAGTTAGGAAAAACACAGGAGGTCAATGCTTTGATTTAGGTTAGACGAGAGGCTACTTTAGGTAAAAAGATGGATTGGTTCGTAAGGACACCCTGTCTTTATGAAACAATAGATACGGTGGACTGCTAAGTGCATGAAGTTCTGAGACCCTTCTAGCTGAAGTAATGGCTACCAGGAAGAGAGTCTTCCAGGATAGCAATTTCAATGAACAGGAAGCTGCAGGTTCAAAGGGGAAGAATCAAAGATGTGAGAACTAAATTAAGGTCCCAAGAAGGAGGAGGATTCCTTATTGGAGGTCTGAGAAGAAAAACTCCTTCAAAAAAAAAAGCTTTGCAAAGCTTAGAGACATGATGGCAGAATCTGAAATGCCCACATGAAAGTTAGATATAGCTGCCAATTGGACTTTGAGAGTAGAAGGAGATGAACCTCATGTGAAAGAGTTCAGCCAGAAAGTCAAGAACTATTTGGATGGGAGCAGTAAAGGATCTAAGTCCCTTACTTGAGCCCAATAGGCAAAACGTTTCCACTTACTAAGATAAATCTTTTGAGTGGAAGATTTATGGGAAGCTATCAAAATATCTCGAACAGTGTGCGATATTTGAGGAAGCCTGGCTAAGGTTGGAACTGGAGGAACCAAGCAGTGAGGTTCAAAGATGGGAGGGAGCGATGAAACTGACCCGACTGATGGATCAAAAGATCTGGAACTAGGTCCAGATGCCAGGGTTGCTCCAACAGAAAATGATGTAGAAAGGGGAACCAAACCTGTCGAGGCCAGTAAGGAGCAATGAGGATCAATGAGGCCTTCTGAGCGATAGCTTTCTGTATCACTTGAGAGATTAGTGGGAAGGGAGGAAATGCATACAGAAGTCCCCGGGCCAAACTTGGACTAGAGCCGCCTCTGCTGGGCTGGCCTGGTAAGGGGAAGAGGGTGAAATAATCCTTGCACTTGCTGTTTTGGGAGTAGCAAAAGGTCGCAGCAAGGCTGACCCACTTGACAAAAACTTTCTCCAAGATAGAATCTTTCAGAGACCACTCGTGCGGCATGGGGCTAGCTCTGCTCACCTTCTCCGCCATAAGATTGGACTTCCGGGATGTGTGCTATCAGAAAACGCTGAGAAGAAATCGCCCATTGCCACAGTCTGAGTGCTTCTCGACATAGGGGATAGGACTTGGTTCCGCCTTGTTTGTTGATATACCACACTACAGACATGTTGTCCGTCTGAATTGCTATCGTTCCCAAGGGAAGAGAGTCTTGAAGGGCTTGCAACGCTAAAAGCACTGCTCTCATCTCTAGAACATTTATATGCAAGTGGCATTCGACTGGTTGCCATATGCCCTGGACTGTCCTGCCCTGATAATGCCCCCCCCACCCGATCAGGGAGGCGTCCGTTGTCAGAGTAGCAACCGGAGGGGGAAGGACAAAGGGTCTTCCTAGGAAGAGCTGGGGGGAAGAAATCCACCAAAGAAGATGATTCCTGCATGCTTGCGTAATCAGAATGGTGTGGGACATCGGAAGTTGCTGGTACGACCACTGTGTGAAGAGCATCCATTGAAGGATTCTCATGTGAAATCTGGCTAAAAGAAGTAGAGGGATAGCAGCCGCCATAATCCCCAGTACTTTTAGAACCAATCTGACTTTGACTCTGTTGCTGTAGAATAGAAGGGAGACCAGTTTGTGTATGTCTGCTATTCTCTGGTCTGTAAGTCTTGCAGACATGTTGACTGTATCTAGATTTGCGCCTATGAAGGTAATAACACGACAAGGCAACAAAACAGACTTTTCGCAATTTATTTAGATACCTAACTTTTGAAAAATGCGAAAGGTGTAGTCTCTGGCAATCAGAAGAAGATGCTTGGTAGGAGGTGTGAGGAGCCAGTCGTCTAAGTATGGAAACACCTGGAATCCTTGACGTCTCAGATGAGAAGCTACCACTGCCATGCATTTGGTAAACACCCGGGGGGCAGTGGTGAGTCCAAAGGGCAGGGCTCTGAATTGAAAATGACTGGTTCCCAGCCTGAAGCGGAGGAATCTCCTGGAGCGTCTGTTCATTTTTATATGATAGTACGCATCCTGAAGTTCTATAGAGCACATCCAGTCTTCCTTTCCCAATAGGGGTAGGATGGATTGTAGCGTGACCATCCGAAATCTTGTTTTCTTGACAGACTTGTTCAAGATACTGAGATCCAAAATTGGTCTCCAGTCCCCTGTTTTCTTTGGAACCAAAAAGAACCTGGAGTAGATTCCGGACCCTTGCTGGTCTGCTGGCACTGGCTGAATGGCTCTTTTTGCAAGCAGCTTTGAAACTTCCAATGCTGCTAGATCCCTTTGAACGGGTGGAACATCTGGAAGGGATTTTTTGGATTGGTTTGGAATGCGAAAGAACGGGATGGAATAGCCTTCGGAAATGATGGACTGTACCCACTTGTCTTGAGTTAGAGATCGCCAGGCTTCTGGGTACAGTGATAATCTTCCCCCGACTGCCTCCGAAGGTGGACAGTCGGGCAACACCTCAAGGATGCTGGAAGGGCTTATCGGAAAAGTTTCTCGATTGCCCTGGTTCTGGACCCCTGCCTCTAGGGCGGCGCCTACCATTATTGTTCCCCTCTGCCTCTAGAGGGGAACCGACTCTGTGCGCCAGGCAAAGTTCCTTGAGATTGTTTGGAACCACAGCTTTCCACTTTTCTGGCCTTTGGGGTAAGGCCTAGAAGGAGTATAAACGGACTGACGGCAGAAAGGGTTTTGCCATCTGTCTCGCACCTTGTCAAGGTTTCTTTCACTTGAGGACCAAAAAGACGATCCATCAAACGGGAGTTAGTGAAAGACGCTTTAAAGGGTCCGCAAAATTGCACAGCCGCATCCAGGCATGCCGCATAAGGCCACACCTGCCCTCGGCTCTGCTCACTCCATCAGCCGCATATGAAAGGAGGCATGGAGGAGTTAGCTATAGAATTTAGGGTAGCCAGCTGAGTGTTCATCTTATCCTGAAAACCCGCAGCTGTAGGATCCTTAACATCTCACTCGCTTCCTTGATCAGGTCTCTTTGAAGACGAGTGAAATGACAGAGGTAGTTCAGCTTAACGATAGCAAAGGTCGCGGATGAAAACATCCGCTTCCCGCATTCCTGTCCATAGACCTAGATTCCTTGTTAGGAGGATGGACAGGCACCAAGGATCAGCTAGCTCCTTCTTAGTGGCAGCAGCTACCACCATAGCATCCACAGAAACTCCCTTAGTCAGAACTGCTTATCTGCTGGTGCTGTGATAAACTTTGAAGGTCTCCTGGGGTAGGGTCCACGGAGTCAGGAGCCGGCCCAAGCCTTTTGCTACCACCTGCATGAGGGGTCAAGGGGACACCCAGGAGGTGGAAGGGCGAGAGCCAAATGCCTCAAGATACACAGATTCATCCTCCGAAGGGTTAAGGGTTGGCCAATTTCCCTCTGTTTCAGGATCTCTAGAATGTCTGCAAAGGAGACATCTTCAGAAGGGGAACGGGGAACCCTCGAATCCTCTAAATCTGTGTCAGAGGTGACAGACTCAGGTGAGTCTATGTGCTTCCTCTTACACTTTCTCTTCCTAGGGGCTCCTGCCAATTCAGGAGAGGCCTCGGAAGAGGATGAGATCCCCACAGGGGATTCTTGAGGAGCTGGCTCTCTGCGGTCTGGGATGAGGGAGTGAGTAGACATAACCTGAGGCACGAAGAGGGAGGGCGGACGGAGCCGACTGTGGAGTTGAACCAGGTTCCAACACACTCCGCATGACCTCAACGCACCCTGTCAGGCAGAGCCAGAGGTCCCGCCCAAAAGCTGAAAACCTCCCTCGGCACCGACAGCGATGGCTCGAGGCCGATGTCGGAGCCGAACTCACCAGCAAGCACCGAGAGGGAGAGCGGGTCGGACAAGGGTCCGATGCCACTCACCCCTCGAGCCGACGAGGGAAGTCCGGCGCCGAGATTCTTCCAAGGAAGAAATCGGAGCCACGACGGAGCCAAGACAATTGTATCGGCCCGACGGTATCACAGTCTCGGTCCAGACGCCCAGCTCCGAGCTCAAAGGAGTCGGAGGAGGAATATTCTGAGAAATAGGGTTGAGCATCGACTGATGAGTCGGGCTCTGAAGCATCTGGGCCAGTGCCTCGGACTTAAGAAGTCGACTCACTACCCTCTGAAGGTCATGGTCTGAAAGCCTCAAGACCTAGAGGAGGCGATCTATGGCTCCGCTCAGACAGCAGAGGAGAAGCTGGAGCCGAATGAACGGAGCCGAGGGACGGTGACCTTGACCTCTTCTAGAGGTCGGCTCCAAAGCCTGATCGGAGCCGACTTAGCACTTAAAAACCTCGCCGAGCCGAGGGAACCAGGGCGGAAGTTAAGAGTCTCATCGGCTCCAGCCGGAGCCGATGCAGTAGAAGACTTAGAAGTCTTAGGTGCCGACTCAGTAACTGGAGCCAAGACCTAGAAGCCTTAGAGGGTTTCCGAAGATGCAGTCGGGGACCTCAGGCTTTAACAAGCCCGTGAAAATAAGCTTGTTCTTTCTTTCCTGCAGGACTCTAGGGCTGAAGCCATGGCATACAGCACAAGAGTCCTGCAGGTGTAAAGGTCCCAGGCAGTACACACAAGAAGTGTGACCGCCTGTCAGAGACATTTTCTGACAGCACGAGTCACACTTCTTGAAGCCTGAGACCTTCAATCCTTAGACATGACACCAAACAAGTGCAATCACACTCAACACAAACACACCGATTACACTGTAGAGTAAGTAAAAGTAATTTAAACTAATTTAAACTAACCTAAACTGATTTAAGATAGAAGTTTAGAAATCTTAAGTCCCTACAGAAAACACACACACACAGTATCTGAGGGATAGGAGGCCCAAGGCCTAAGGGAAGAACAGATAAGTTCTTGTGCTAAGGAGTGGCAGAAAAAGACCGCAAAGGGAATAGAAACCTTTAAAAGGGGATACTAACCAAAAAACTAATTTAAAAGGGGTTTACTAAGTTTTTAAAACTATTTGGTACACTAACCTGGAGCTGGTAAAAGCAACACACCTCGATAGCTGTAGCGGCAAACGAGATCTGAGGTAATACCGCCTAGCATTGTGGGATATAAGGGGAGCCTCGAGCCGGTGGATCCAACTCTCGAGCTTTTAGAGTGGCCGAGTCGGAGCCGAGGTCGGCTCCGAACCCATCCAGCAAGAATGAAGGCGAGATAGACAACTTAACATAAGTAGTTAACCTGGACAAAGGAAATTTAGCTATCTGAAAGACTGCATCCAAACGGCAGCCAATAAATTCCAAAACCTGCACTGGTCTTTTCATGATTCACTGTAATGCCTAAGGAGAGGCACAACCAGAACAATGCATCTTCAGCCTCGATATGGGGTGTTTTCATGGAAGAGATGAGAAACTAATCGTCCAGACAGGGAAACACCTGAAAGTCTTTCAGCCTGAGTCAGCCTGCCACTACTGCATGCATTCAACATCCAGGGATCTGTGGTGACACCAGCGGGCACAGCTTGCAATTGGCAATGACTGGCTCACAGCCAAATATGCAGAAATTTCCTGGACTGACTAGTTACCCTTATAACATGGCAGGTATCATTGAGATCTATTGAATACATGCAGTCATCCTTCCTCAGAAGGAGTAAAATTGACTACACTATGACCATCCTGAAATTGGTCTGACTGACAAAATGATTCTGTTTGCTGAGATCCAGAATTGGTCTGAGGTCTATGCTCATCTTTAACGCCAAAAAGAATTTAGAATAGACCACAGTTGCTCACTGGTCTGGTGAGATCTCTTAGATTACTTGACTGACCAGCAGTTTTTGAATCTTGACTGATGATTCCCTTCTCTGACTGAGTGTCACATATGGAAGGAATCTTTGCAATTCTTTTGGGGCAAATGAAAAAGGAGTTGTATAGTCTCTGGATATTACTGTCAACACCCATGCATCTGAGATGATGGCCACCCAAGCTTTTAGGTGGAGACCCAAGTGACCAACGACTGCTTCCCTGCAACAGTCAAGCAACTCTACAGGTATGCTGAAAGGGTCTCTTGAAGAAAGTCCCACGGAATCCTTTATTTTGCAGACCACCTCTGATGCATGGACGGCATCAATTAGACTTAATTCCTCTGTCACAAGAGAAACATGCAGACAGTATTTCTAGTCTGCTCATTCTTGATTAATGTCCCTTTTAACTTTAGGCCAAAAACAGAACCACCATCAATTGGAGCACAGACAGAGGACTCGTCAAAGCAGTCTGCAATATTGCAAAAATGCAACATGGAGTGTTTGCGCATGGCTATGATAGTGCCTGCTGTGCGAAACACACCACTGGCCACAGTGGACTACAACTTCATGGACACTTTAATGATAAATTCCATCACTGACAGCCAACCTCAAGGGTCTTTTATATTTCCAGAGACTGTTGGGTCTTCAGATTTTTGACACTTCAGATACTAGGTCTCATTAAAGCCTTGTCAAATAAGCCAGGTAGTTGAGTGCATGCAACGTAAAGGTCAAAGTGTACATGCATTTAAGCAAGTGGTCCAGCCCTTGAGACTCTGATGGGTGGATGGACAAAAAACTCACTTCTGTGATATCCTTCTTTGTGGCAGGTGCTACCACAATCGCATCAACTGCTGGACCCTTACTCCAGTGCAGGTTCTCATTAGGTGGGACCAAAATCCTATCCCGTTTCTAGGGAATTTTTTCCACCAGATTGGATTCCTCCAAGACATCAGGTCGATGAGTGTGTGGAGGGGGGACAACTACCTTGGACATGGAAGGGCCCACGTCAAAGGCCTCCAGACACACTGAATCCTCTGGGGAAGGAGCTTCTATGGTCCATCAACCCACACTGTCTCAGCAATTCCATACGACTGCTGAAGGAGCCATCAATGTAGGGGGATTTGAGGGAGTCTTCATCTTCATTGATGTCAGTGCCCTTGGTGAGGGATTTATTAAATTAATCCACATGCTTCCTCTTGTATTGACTCTTACAATGCCGCAGTGTCCGTGGCAGACCTGGAAGAAACAGGGGTACTGAAGGCAGGGACACCTGTTGGCCAGAAGCCGTGGGCTATCCTACAGCCAGCTGACACACAGCTGCAGGGCCAGAAGCAGGAGAAGGGTAAGTATCAGAAGCTGCTGCCAACCAAAATCTTTCCAAATTAGAGAAAACTTTCTCCAGAGCATCAACAGCTAAAGCCAAAGACAAACAGCTGGATCTGGAACTCCTTGGATCTGAACGAGGCACCCAAATCCAGGCACCAACCCAACCTGCTCAGATGCTGAGATAAGAGCCAAACTGTAAAGTGCTGAAGCCCTGACAGGCAAGGATGACTCTAAAATCCAGAGGTTCAGCCCTGACACCACAGCCAAGGCCCAAAGACAAATATGGCTCTGCTAATGCCATATTCAAGAATGTAAAGGAAGAAGTTGGTGCCTTAAGTGGTCAGGCCCTCAAAAAGACATAGGTGATGGTAGTATAGCTGTACGGACCAATCCTGGAACAAAAGGGACTGGGAGGAGCAACAGCAGGAGATGAAACCTCAGGGAGTGGTATTGAGGAGGCTGGAAGGATCCCTAGCTGAATCTAGACCTGCAAAAAGGAGTACATCAGCTGCTCTAACCCTGTTGGCTTCATGCTCTCAACTGATCAGCTGCACTAAATGGAAGAGGCCACACAGATGGAAGTTTGGAGGACCTCCTTCCAAGGGTATGATCTAATGAATGGATCCAAACCAGCGAAGTTCAGATTAGAAGTGGGGAGGGATAAGATTCTAGGGAAATATCTAATGGTGCAACTGATGATAAAAGGAATGTACAACCTACCAAAACAACAGGAATCCTCAGCTAAGGCACTTCCAAAATGGCTACACATTGAGTAACAGCTTAACTCTACCTCTCCCAGTGTGAAAACAGAAATTCAACAGAGAAGACCAATTGACTTTTGTGTTTATGGGTAAATTTCAGTAACTGGCTAGTAAGTGCACTGCCTGGATGCCAGAAAAATAGGAAATACAGAGCACCTGAAAAAATCAGCTACAACAAGTAAGGAAGAAACACAGACTGGGAAAAGTTCTGCAGCTGTTCGTCAAAAAGCAACACAATGTCCAGACATCACTTCCAATAACCTACAGGAACATATAAGACAACTGCACAAAGAACTGGTTAAAATAAATGAAACACTGATGGAGTATATCAACAAAAAATAAAAGATGGAAAAGATAGAAGAAGCTTTAAACAGACATTCAGATGAGGTGATAAAGCTGCAAAAATCAGAGCTTGGAACGAAGAAAAAGCTGGCTGAACACGAGACTGCTCAGGAAGAGAGGTTGAAAAAAAATAATAGAATTAGAAGACAGAGCATCTAGGGAAAACCTTAGATTTTTAACTATACCAGAGAAGCTGGAAGGAAGAGACTGCATTAATTTTAATGAAAGCAAAAATAAACAACTGGACTCGTATTCCACAGCAGGTATTGTTAGTTGAAAGGCCACATTGTGTGTATGCTCCAAACTTGGCCATAAAAAAGCAACCTAGACCTTTAAAAGTAAATATGCAATCCTACCAGTAGAAGGCGTCAATGCAGACAAAACTGCGGCAGAAGGACAAAATACTAAAAGTGGGAGAGAGCAGTATGTTTATAGAGATTAATTACTCATAGTATACCAGGCAGAAAAGGATTAAATTAATTTCACTATTCAGGGAATGTCGAGAAGCAGGTGTGAGATTCAAACTGATGTACTCAGCTGTCTTCAAGGTATTCTTCCCTGGAGGGAAAAAATAATTTTTTGATGAAGTACATGCTAAGGAGGAAACACAAAATTTTGTCTAACAAAAAGTGAGCTGTGAAACAGACGGAGATACTGCTTCTTGTTCTTCTGGTAAAAAAGACCAGAGCAAGACTGCACCTGAGAAACCATTTCCACTGTTTCAACGGAAAATGTCGGAAAGAAGGAAGGGACCATGTGAGTTGACTAGAAGCATCGAGAGTATGTTGGAAATGAAGCAGATACAGGATTTGGGAGACGAACAGTAATAAAACCAGTAACTGTGGGATTACGATGCAATAATTATATTTGTGAAATATGACAGAACAAGAAAAGTACAGTTTTGTACCTACCATAAATGTAGATGTCCGATAGGTATGCATCTGCAGTCATCACATATGGGTTGTCCTGCCTCAGGCAGCCCTTCGGTCGGCCGGATTCCAAAGTCTGGGTCTGGCCTCGGCTGATGTCGCACTTTCCCCGACGTCAGAGCATCTGGGGTATAAAAGCATCAGCCGACGCCATTTTCCTCAGTTTTTCTTGCCCCAGATGCCAGGTGCCCTCTAAGGAAGGCTAAAATTTGGAGAGATGCATTTTAAAAACAAATCCAAACATGCACAGTACTATAAAATCAAATACACCATAATAGATCCCCCCCCCCAGCTAGCTATAAGAGGGATAAGTACCCAAGAAGTATACCGCAGAGGGGAAGGAGGGAGGGTAAACCTGACTGCAGATGCATACCTATCGGACATCTACATTTATGGTAGGTACAAAACTGTACTATGTCCTTCAAGGATGCATCTGCAGTCATCACATATGGGTAGAATACCATAGCCAATCTGGGGGTGGAGGTACTAAGTCAGGGATGGTGTAGCTAAGAGATACCCTGCAGGACTGCCGTAGCAAAGCCTGCTCTGGAGTATAAAGGTAAATTTTAATGCTTGGCAAATGTATGCACGGAGCTCCATGTAGCAGCTTCTAAAATGTCCTTGGTAGCCACCCCTCTTAAGAAGGCTGTGGAGGTGGCTGTGGCTCTCGTGGAATGAGGTCTAATGTTAGCTGGCACAGTTTTTCCATGAAAGGAGTAACAAAACGAATGCAATTCCTATCCATTTTGAAATTGTCTGTTTGGAAATTGCTTTTCCTTGTGTACCAGCAGCATATGCTACCAACAGCTGGTCAGTTTTTCTGTAACCTTTAGTTCTGTCCAGTAGCGCAACTGTCTGTGTATGTCCAGGGTGTGCAGAAGTTTCTCCCCTTTGTTTTGTGGGTTTGGAAAGAAGGTAGGCAAGTGAATAGCTTGATTTAATGAAACCCTGGATACTACCTTTGGCATAAATGTAGGATTGGTTCTCAATGAAACTCTGTCCTGATGAAAAATAAGGAATGGCTGTACTGCCATAAGGGCCTATAACTCAGATACTCTTCTTGCTGAGGTTATGGCCAGAAGGAAAGCAGTCTTCCAAGACAGGAACTGTAGTTCTGCAGATGCTGCTGGTTCAAAGGGAGGCAGTGTTAGTTTTTCCAACATGAAGTTAAGGTCCCAAGTAGGTAGAGGTGGTTTCCTTGGAGGATTGATGTTTTGATTCCTCTTAGAAACTGTCTTAGGAGAGGATGAGAAAAGACAGGTGGATCAGTATTGTACTCTGCTGAAATTGCTGAAGCATGAATTTTAATGGAAGAGTAAGACAGACCACTGTGGAACATTTCTGCCAAGTATTCCAGGATATGTGTCATGTTCATCACTGTCGCATCTAGGCCCTTTGTGGTGTTCCAAATGTGAAATCTTTTCCATTTTGCTGAATATGCCTTTCTTGTGGAAGGCCGGCAAGCTTCCATAATAATATCTTTCACTCTCTGGGATAGCATGTCCTGAAGAGGAGTCAAGGTATTTTCCAGGCTGTTAGTTGCAAGGTTTTCAGGTTGGAATGCAGAGTTTTGTAATTGTGCTGTGTCAGTAGAAGTGGCCATAGAGGAAGAGGCCATGGTTTTGTGCGTGACAGGCTCTTTAACAGTGGGTACCAGTGCTGTCTTGGCCAGTCCGGAGCTATCAGAATCACCTTTGGCTGCTCTGTCCTGATCTTCAGTAAAACCTTGGTCATTAATGGAAGAGGTGGAAATGCATACACTGTTAGAGTTCTCCAGCTGAAAGAGAGGGCGTCCACTTTCCATGCTTGTGGGTGGTATGTCCTTGAGCAGAATTTCTTCAGTTGATGATTGTGGGGGGAGGCAAAAAGATCCAAGTCCGGCCTCCCCCATGATTGTGTTATCTGTAGAAAGATGTCTGGGTGCAGCATCCATTCGTGTGCATCCATGATATTTCTGCTTAAGCTGTCCGCCAGTATATTGTCTTTCCCTGGCACAAACTAGGATTGTAGCTGTATACTGAGTTTCAAGGAAAGTTCCCATAGCTTCATTGCCAGCCTGCAAAGAGGATAGGAATGGGTGCCTCCTTGCTTGTTTATGTACCACATAACCGTGGTGTTGTCTGTCCTTATTAGCAGATGGCCATGATGCAGAAAGGGTTTGAAGGCTTCGACTGCATGTATCACTGCCAGCATTTCCTTTTGGTTTATGTGCATGCGTAGCTCTTTTTGTGACCATAGACCTTGAATGCATCTGCCCTCCATGTGCGCCCCCCCATCCATGGTCTCGGCGCCTGTTGTAATGGTTTGGCTGGCTATTGGCTTGCTGAAAGGCAGACCCTGTTTGACTGGCTTGCTCCAGCCCACCACAGAAATTCCTTTTGAAGGCATGGAATGAGTGGTATCAAAGTTTCCAGGCTGTGACTGTGCTGAGTCCATAAACTCCTTAGGTACCATTGTAATTTCCTCATATGTAGTCTTGCTTATGGAATCAGAAGGATGCAAGAGCCATGTAACCCAGGGCCTGCAGGATTTTCCTTGCAGTCAGCTGGGTTTGTCTTGTCAGATTTTGAAGTAATCTGGTAGTTGATTTTGTTTTTCTTCTGTGAGGAAGGCCATTTGGGTGGTTGTATCTAGATCTGCACCCAGAAAGGTTATTCTTTGGGATGGAACAAGTCTTGATTTGTGAAAGTTGACTGTATATCCCAAGGCCTGAAGTAGGTGGATGGCATAATTCAAGTGTTTTACCAAAGTTTGTTGGCTGTCCGCTTGTATAAGGCAGTAGTCCAGATATGGGTATATTTGAATCCCCTGAAGTCTGCAGTGTGCAATTACTGATGCCAGGCATTTCGTGAATACTCTGGGCGTAGATAAGCCAAACGGCAATGCTGAGAATTGATAATGCTCTAACCCTGCAAGAAATCTGAGGTGTCTTCTGCAACTTTGTCTGACAGGGACATGCAGGTATGCCTCCTTGAGGTCTAGCTACCAGCCAAGACCCCTTGCCCAGCATGGGAAGGAGCTGCTGTAGAGTCAGCATTTTGAACTTTGGCACAATGAGATAAGTATTCAGTGTGACAAGTCGAGAATAGGCCTCCATTGTTTTTCTTTTCTTGGAACAAGGAATAGTCTGAATAAAATCCTTGGCCTTGTTCTGAGAGAGGAACCTTTTCTATAGCTTTCATTTGCATTAAGCTGGAAATTTGTTTCAAAGCCTCTGCCCTTTGATTCGGTGGCAGGTCTGGCATGCCCTTTCGTTTTGGTAATGTGTGGAAAGGAAATCTGTATCCTTTGTCTATTATTTGTAGTGTCCATTTGTCCCTTGTAATACTGTGCCAATTTTCTGAGAATAAAGAAAGCTTTCCTACCAAAGGTGCTTCCAATTGAGCCCTGGTTGGTGGTGTCAAAGTAAAGTCATTGAGCCTGTCCTTGTGCAGCAGTTGAAGGTCCTGCATTACCTCTCTGGTTGGGAGGCTGCCATTGACGTCCTCTGTAGGAGCCTCTAGCTTACCCTCTACCTCTGGCACGCCTGTTCTTGCCTCTCTGAAACCTCTCTGTGTCTGGAAAGGACCAATTCTTGGAAGGCCAATTCCTGCTGAATCTTGGTGGTTGTACTTGGAGAAAATCCTTGACTGTTTGTACGGATTTTGCCTTTTCTTCAAATTTCTTTAGGACCTCTTGAGCCGTGGAGCCAAATAACTTTTGCTTTTCCAGAGGAGCATCCAGCAGCTTTGCTTTAACATGGTCTGGCAGAGATTGTTCCTTCAGCCAAGCATGCCTACGTATGACTGTGCCAGTCATAGCTGACCTACATGAAGCTTCCAATGCATCATAACCACATTGCAAGAAATGGTTGCTAACCTGTTGTGAGTTATGTACCAGATCCTGAAGTGACTTGCGGTCTAGGGGTCAGGTGAAGACAG
>NC_056743.1:1203862762-1203877859 GCF_019279795.1 Protopterus annectens | reverse complement strand
TGCCTAGGCCTCTTAGCAGGGGGTTGGGAATCCCTGATTAAGTGGGTAATTAAATCCCTCAGCCATTTTGATCATCTGTTTTTTAGGCATAGAGGCCTGAGCAACGTGGCTGATGCAAACGGTTTTTAGACATAGATGATGTTTTTGACCTTTATTTTTGAGGCTAAGCGTCAGCCATTAATGCTCAAAATGTTGAGGCCTGAAAACACCCTCAGAAGCCGGTGCCTGCTCAGCGGCTCCGGACCCATCCAAGGGAGAGACATCCGCGGGTTCAATACTCGGAGAATCTCGCGGCATACCGGACTCTGAATCTGTCTCGGTAGAGGCCTGTGACTCAAATGTAGCGGGTATTAGAGGCTGCGAAACCGCCTCAATGAGTATCGGTGAACCGGCGACTGGCTTAGGAGTAGCTTCGTCATTGGATTTGGACCTTGATGGTCTGTGTCTGTCTTTTTCTTTGTGTTTTTTGTGAACTCCGGTAGTCTGATTGCTAACCGACAACATTTCAGGATAATTTAAATCTTGAACCAAAATATTTAGAAGCAAAAATATACCGACGCTTAATAGTGCGTTGGTTAAATCTAGCACAAAACTGACAGCAAGGCACTTTGTGATCTGGGCCTAGGCAAGGAATGCAGTACAAATAAAAATCCTTATGAGGTATTTGCTACCCACAAGTAATGCAATTATTAACTTTTACTGACATCGTGAAGGAGCAAGAAAAAGTTTCCCCAACGGGGTACTTAGCTTTAGTTTGAAGACTTCGGTCCTGAAACTTGAATACGAAAATTTCAGGAGTTTGCAACCGTACCGCACTTCTGTGAACTGCTTCTGCTTCGGGCACTGTGCGCAAGAAAGATCTGGGTAAAATGGCTGTCGGCTCACATGGCTTTTACCTGACGACCTGACGTCATGGAAGAGTTGACAGCAACCGACACAAGACCCAAGACTTTGTTATTCAGACCAGCTGAGGGCAACCTGCCAGCAGATTACCCAAATGTAATGACTGCAACAGTGAAACATGAAGAACATCACTATCACCCCCAGGGTTAGGTTTAGAAATTCCTGGTTGGGATAAATTAGGGATCCCTTGTCCTGTGTGAGTAGGTCCACTCTGTGAGGTAACTTGTGATTGCCCCTGGCTAAATACAGAAGGAGGGGGAATCGGTGCTCTCTTGGGCAAAAATGGACTTGTCCCTGGTTACATTTAGCAGGGTAAAAACATTTAAAATTGTTTGGAATATGGTTTGGTTAACGGAAATATAACCATAAGATCTAAAATGAATCTTCATGAGGACTTTCTGCAGAAGTAGTAAGTGGGGAATGCATACAGAAACATCACCTTCCAAGAGATAGAGAAGGTGTCTGTTGCACTCGCTAGGGGGCTGGGAGCCCTGGTACAGAACTGTGGAAGTTGCTTGTTCAGAGGGGAGGCAAACAGGTCTATTTGTGGTGTACCCCATCTGTGGACTACATCCAGAAACAAATCCCTTTGTAGCATCCATTCATGGGATTGTGATATAGATCTGCTCAGGATGTCTGCCTAGATGTTCTGATCTGAGGGGATATAGAGACAGCCTGCAGAGTTACTCCGTGCTGGACTGCCAATTCCCAGGCTTGGAGTGCAAGTCTGCATAGCAAGTATGATCTTTTTCCCCCTTGTTTGTTCACATATCACAGAAGAGTAGTGTTATCCATGAACAACTTCAGGGGTCCTTGCTTCAGAACATGTTGGAAGGCCCTTAGAGCAAAGATGAGAGCTCTTATCTCTCTGATGTTGATGTGCTTCCTCTTGGAGGAGCCTGTCCATGTGCCTTGCACCTTCAAGGTGCCCAAAGCAGCTCTCAGCCCAGGTCTGAAGCATCTGTGCACATTTCCTGGACTGGAGCTAGGGGTTGCAAAGAAGTCCTGGATTCAGAGAGACTTGACCACCCAAAGGAATCTCCTTCCTTAAGCAAGGCAGGAAGGGAATAGTGTTGGTCCAAAGGCTGGGAGTGGTGGGTCTATGTGGACCTCTGATACCATTGAAGTTTTCTTATGTAGAGTCTTGCCAGTGGCAGTGTTGCTGTATTTACAATACTTGCAACACCCACATTTAGATCTTATGGTTATATTTCCCTTAAACTGACAGTATTCCAAACTATTTTTAATGTTTTTACCCTGCTAAATGTAACAAATGTAAAGTCAACCAAAATAGTTTTCACCTCTTAGGGCAAGATTAAACTCCACAATCTGTTAAATATTTTGACAAAAATGGGAGCCTCATTGTTGTATGGAATCAACACAACTCCCTTTTTGTCACCATCCCAATCCAACAGTTGATAATTAAATCCTTTGAAAACCTGGGTAATATTATCCCTTAGAATGAGAGCATACCTAACACTTCTCTTAATAATTGCATCTTTCGCTTCCATAAAAACACATAGGGTAACATCTTTTTTAAACATATCTACCCAATTCTTCAAAAACACTTTTCTTAATAATTTCATCTTTTGCTTCCATAAAAACACATAGGGTAACATCTTTTTTAAACATATCTACCCAATTCTTCAAAAAATTTTCATCATTGGTAACCAACCTTGAAACGCGAATCACCTGCCCTTTAAAAATATTTATTTTGTGAAGGAAAGGGTGACAGCTATTGAAATGCAAATATGATGTGGAACAGTTTTCTTCCAAAAAATAATAGACAAGTACTTTTCATGTTTTTGGTCTTCACTGATGGTGATATCAAAATAATTAATATTGTCCATATTACAAACATGTATGAATTTCAAGAATTTTGTGGTTTTAATCAAATAATCCACTGTTGACCACATATATCTCCCTACTTGTAAATGCTATTTAAAAAAATCTCCAAGTTTTATATAAGTACATATTGTGGGTTTGCATTGACTGGGCATATTGCTTAGCTTCTCTGCTCAAGAATCAGACAAAAAGCCAAAAATAGTGGGGGTGGGGGTGAGACAAAGCACAAAAATCATGAACAATGTTTAACTATTACTCTTTCATATAATAGCACTTTAGATTAGGATAGTATTTTAATATAATATAATAGTATGTCATATATATAAGGTGCAATATAGTTTTTTCAGCTTACAGTTTATTAGTTTTGATTAAATTATTCATTTGATAAGAATTTTGTTTCATAAATATTTAATGTGTTTGTGCTTTAAAAAGATGCAATTACAAGTTAATTGATTGTTGATTAATTGATGTCACTATATATATATATATATATATATATATGAGCAGAACACCCAATGCCAGTAAAGAATGGCGATATAGAATAAACACCCAACCCTGAGCTACAAATGTAAAAACAATAGAACTAGCAGCAACTTGTATTGGTTGTATAAATGCAGCTCCCCACGAGCTCCACAATTTTAATTAACAATTTTTAATTTTTAATTCTTATTTCTGATTTTAACTTCAGCATCAACCCATACATAGTTTGCATATACTCTACATCTTAGAGCTACTAGTTTATATCATTAGTTATTTATACTTGTCTTTATGTTGTTGTTCTTTATGCATTTCAATGATATGTACTAGTTTTAACAAGTGCTAAGGTTTGTGTGTGTATGCATGATTCACAATATAGCTGTTTAGAAATTTCCTAATAACAATAGTACTGTTACTTTAAATCAAACAAGAAGGATTTACTTACTTCCCTTTTCACTATGTATCTTGGTGATGTCATTCGCAACATCATAGTGCTATGGATTTCTTCACTTAAACAGTATGGGATATTTGAATTAACAGGTTTTCAGATGTTTTTTAATAAGGTCAGTTGATTTTTTAAATTTGTAAAAGTATATAAAGGTTGTCTTGTGTGTTTTATTTTGTCTGAAGCGATTAGAAGTTATTTTACACCGCTAAAGCGCTACCTAATTAAATAGTTTTAGTTTTGCTAGCTTGAACCGCATGGTTGTTTTCATTCTATATCAAGAAAGTTGCGTTTGAGTTGGGTTTTTGAGCTAACAAAGAATTGATACAGAACTATTTGACTGCATTACGGGATTGTATGGTTTGTTTTACCATTATTAAAATAACAAGAGCAACAGTTGATACAACGTATAGTTTCTCTGAGAACCATTAGGCGTTGGTTAAGCTTGTTACTGAACCGCATGGTTTTTTCATGTTACTTACAATTTCTGTGAGAACTATTAGAGCGTTGGTTAAGCTTTATACTGAACCGCATGGTCTGTTTTTTCAGTTTACAACGGCAATTGATTCTCTCTAAAAAATTTTTGCATTGACTGGAAAGGGACAGTGTGCTGCAAGGAAGTAACCAATTATTACAACTACTGGAACAGAATTTATTGTTTTGAGGCTACGGCTCTGATATATCAACGCACCAGACTTTATTTATACACATGCTGATGGTTTGACGTGCTCCATTTGGTTGTTTCACAGCTGCATTTATACAACCAATACAAGTTGCTGCTAGTTCTATTGTTTTTACATTTGTAGCTCAGGGTTGGGTGTTTATTCTATATATATATATATATATATATATATATATATATATATATATATATATGATGTATTACATTCATAAATTGTTCCACTGAAGGCGAATTGCAGAGGTACCAGAACAAATGGATTATTAAATGGAATTATATTCATCCTAGATTTGGTTTCCTTCCTTTCTTTTGCTTTGGACTTTGATGTTTTTTGTGATCAAGGTTGTGTTCTTGTCATTGGTGTTTATTCTACTATCATATTGCTTAGCTTCTCTGCTCAAGAATCAGACAAAAAGCCAAAAATAGTGGGTGTGGGGATGGGGGTGGGACAAAGCACAAAAATCATGAACAATTTTTAACTATTACTCTTTCATTTAAAACATTAATACAGCAGGTTTTACATCAAGATACTGTAACTATCAGTGATTTTTCTAGAAAAAAATCAAACATTTTGTGACTGCCAGGACAAAAATGCGAGGACAGATCTGGGCATTCTGTAAAATCAGGGACAGTTGAAAAGTATGTTAAAGGTGCATGTTCAGTGTCATTTATAAAGAAGTTATGTACTCACCATAACATTCCATCTGAGTAGGTAAACTTCATTTGTCAGTAACCTGTGGGTTTCAGATCAGACACGGATCCGAGCCGGCAGCATACCAAGCGAAAAGATCTGAGCCCCGAGCTCCTCCCCCTTACCTATACTACACTGCAACCTCCTTCCAATCCTCAGATCGAGTTTGCCATTCCACATGTGACACCAGCAAACTAAAACCTGAGACCCCTGAACCAAAGACAAACATCAAGCTCGTGAACTCTGAACATCGAGCTCAGCAGAAATAATCGCCAAGGTAAGGGGGAAGGAGGGAGGGATGGTTGCCGACAAATGAAGTTTACCTACTCAGATGGAACGTTATGGTGAGTACATAACTTCTTTATCTGAAGTAGTTAACTTCATTTGATCAGCAACCTGTGGGACAGAGTTCCCAGCTACCCGAAATCTTGGGGGGCCCTTAAGGAGGGATATTCCGGAGCACTGCAGAGCCAAAGGAAGCCCTTCCTCTAGACATCAAATCCAGTTTATAATGAGTAATAAAGGTGTGAGAGGACGCCCAGGTAGCCGCTGAGCAAATGTCATCCAGGGAAACTCTAGATCAGAATGCGGCTGACGTTGCCATAGAACGTGTAGAATAAGCATGAACTCCAACTGGTTCTGGTAAACCAAGCTCTCTATATGCTTGTAGGATACAAAGGGAAATCAACCTAACGAGAGTCACCTTTGAAACTGGTTTCCCTAAAAAAGGCTTAGCAAAGGAAACAAAAAGTTGATCAGATTTACGAAAGCCATCCTGTGCAAATAAAAACGTAACTGCCTGTGAACATCCAGCAAATGAAGTTTGTATTCCCCTTTGTTCTGAAAATTAGGGGGGGGGGGGGCAGGCAAATTAATAGATTGATTAATGTTTGTCTCAGAAGCAACTTTAGGGAGAAAAGACTGATTAGTCCTGAGAGAGACTCTGTCCTTATGAAACACTAGATATGGGGGTTTCATACAAAGAGGCTGAAGCTCCGACACTCTCCTGACTGAGGTGATAGCTACCAGATAAGCCGTCTTCCATGACAAGAATTTTAAGTCAACTGATGCCGAGTGCTCGAAAGGAGGCGCAACTAAGGCCTGAAGAACCGAAGTCAGATCCCACGGCAGGGACAGATTCTTAATAGGAGGTCTCAGAAGAAAAGTGCCTTTCAAAAAGGTCTTACAAATTCTGGCAGCAACGAGAGAGCCTAAATTGTCCCCTACATGGAAATGAGAAATAGCCGCCAACTGGACCTTCACTGTGGAAGAGCTGGCTCCTTGCTGGAAGGTATGAGACAAAAAGTCTAATACCGCTGGGATCTGAGCGGTAAAAGGATCCAGATTTCTCTGTGAAGCCCAAATGGCGAAGCGTCTCCATTTGCTACAGTAAATTTTCCTGGTAGAGGATTTATGTGCCGCAACCAAGATGGCTTTAACAGGGGAAGAAATACCAGGAGTCCTAGCAACTAGTGGAACTGGAGCAGCCAAGCTGTGAGCTTCAGGCTGTCCAGATTCAGAGGAAGCATTCCCAAGGGATGACAAATCAGATACAGAATGGGATCCAAGATCCAGGATGGAGCTATGAGATGAGACCGTATGCAGGTAAACCAGACTTGACGAGGCCAGAATGGGGCTATGAGGATCATTCTGCTCCCCAACCGCCGAGCTTTCTGTAAGAATTTTGTCATGAGCTGGAGCGGGGGATACGCATAAAGACCGAGTGGCCAAGCATGAACAAGAGCGTCTCTGGGGGCTTCCCCCGTCGGGGCGATTAGAGCGAAAAACTCGCTACACTTCGCGTTGGATGGCTATGCGAAGAGATTGCAGCAAGGCTGACCCCACTTGAGGAAGACCTGTTCCGCTACACAAGAGTTCAAAGACCACTCGTAGGGAGAAAGGATAGTTCTGCTCAATTTGTCTGCCAAGATGTTGGACCGACCCGGAATGTGCATTGCTATCAGAAAGCGATTGGTGGAGATCCCCCATTCCCAAACTCTCATGGCTTCTTGACAAAGGGGATAAGACTTTGTTCCCCCCTGTTTGTTGATATACCAGACCACTGACATATTGTCTGACTGGATCGCAATAGTTCCCAGAGGAAGATAAGCATGAAGGGCATGCAACGCTAAAAGGACCGCTCTCATCTCTAGAACATTTATATGCAGAACGGTCTCGCTTTGAGTCCACGTGTCTTGAACAGTCCTGCCCAATCAGTGCCCCCCCCCTTAGGCAGGAGGCGTCCATGGTCACCGTGGCTTGGGGTGCAACAAAGGGACGTCCCTCCTACAAATCCCAGGATCGAAGCCACCATGTGAGAGATTTCCTGCACACACTGCTCAGAGGGATCGTAAAATCTAGAGGTTGATGAAGTATCGACCACTGAACTTGCACCGTCCACTGTAAAATTCTCATATGCAGACGAGCACAAGGGATCAGGTTGATAGCTGCTGCCATGGACCCTAAGGCTGTCAGGACTAATTCTGCAGGGGGGGGGGCAGGGGACTGCATAAGTGCTAACACATGAAGTGCCAGGCTGTGTAGTCTGGAGTCAAAAATGCCTTGGCCTGAAGAGAATCTATTCTCGCCCCTGTGAAGTCTAACACTTGAACAGGTTGAAGGGAAAACTTCCTGCGATTTATGGTGATCCCCAGCTGAGGTGATATACGGAGAAAGAAATCTCTGGCTAGTAAGAGTAGATGCCTGCTGGAGACGGTGAGGAGCCAGTCGTCCAGGTATGGGAAGACCTGAATGACCTGAAGTCTCAGGTGGGCTACTACAACTGCCATGACCTTGGTGAAGACCCTGGGGGCTGTGGTGAGACTGAAGGGTAGGACCCTGAATTGATAATGACTGGCCCCTAGCCGAAAGCGAAGGAACCTCCTGGATCACTTGTCCATCAGGATATGGTAGTATGCATCCTTGAGGTCTATCGAGCACAACCAGTCTTCCTCCTGCAAGAAGGGCAGGATGGATTGAAGCGTGACTATCCAGAACTTTTCCTTGGTAACGAACAGGTTCATTGCTGATGGGTAAAGAATCTGCCTTAGGTCCCCCGTCTTTTTTGGCACCAAAAAGAACCTGGAATAGATGGCTGATCCAGACTGGTCTGGGGGCACCTGCTGGATGGCTCTTTTTTCTAGCAGCTTTTGTATTTCCAAAGCCGCGGCCTCCCTCTGAGCGGGTAGGATGTCCGGGAGGCGCCTTGTGTAAGGGGGCTTGTTTGTGAGGGGAATAAAATAGCCTCTGGATATTATTCGAAGCACCCAGCGATCTGTCGTGATGCACTCCCATTGGGCTAGGTGCATCGAAAAACGCCCCCTGACTGCCTCCAAAGAGGAACCGTCGGGCAACCCCTAAGGGTTGCTGTGCGTGTCGATCTGAAAAAGGTTCCCGTGACCCGAAGTTCTTTGGCCCCCCTCTGCCTCTGGGCCAGCGTCCACCTGGTCCCACTCTGCCTCTGGGAGAGGAGGAGTCCTGTGAGTTCTGGGACTGCTGGGATTTCCGGAACCACAGCTTCTTTTGCCCTCGCTGGTTCCTGGAAAAGGACCTTTGAGGGTTAGAGAAGTGGATCCCGACAGCTGACAGCATTTTCCCATCTTTCTTGCTCTGGACAAGCGTATCGCGTGCAGTCTTCCTGAACAGGGTCGAACCATCAAAGGGTGCGTTAGCGAAGGACGCCTTAAAGGGTTCCGAGAAATCACAAAGAGGGAGCCAGGCATGACACCTTAAGGCGATACCGGACCCACTACCCCTAGCGGCTCCCTCAGTGGCGTGAGAGAGTAGATGAATGGACGTATTGGACACAGACTTGAGAGTGCCCATACGAGCCGAGAAGGTCCGTTTATCGTCGGCCGACATGGACTCCGGGGGAGACTCTGTGTACTCATTCACAAAGTCCCACTGCAGTTGAATTACGTGGGCCAAGTAATTCAGCGCCCTTATATTAAAGGTAGCTGAAGCAAAAGTCCGCTTTCCAAGGTGGTCCATCGTCCTGGACTCATTGTCTGGGGGGGTGGACCGAGGAACTTTCCTGGGCGAATTCCTTTTTTGTGGCCGCTGCCACCATCACGGCATCAACCAGGGGAACCTTTGCTCCAAAAAGCTCCGTCTGCCAGGGGGCTCAGTATTTTGTCGGGCCTTTTGGGCATTGACTCCACAGTGTCAGGCTCCTTCCAAGCTCTGGTGGTGATAAGGTCCATCAGAGGGTTAGCTGGGAGGGGGGGGGGCACCCAAGAGGTAGATGGACCTGTGTCAAATGCCTCCAGGAATACCGAGTCGTCAGAGGAAAGTTTTTGGGTTGACCACTCCCCCCTCTGGCGAAGGATTTCCATTATGTCTCCGAAGGAGACGTCTTCGGGGGGTGATTTGGGGGAACCTTCCCCTCCTCCAAGTCTGTATCCTCAGTGAGGGACTCAGGGGAGTCCAAGGGGGGACTGGATGATGGAAGACAAGCCCAACTGCGAGGGGGCAGGGATGGACCCCGACAAAAGAGTGAGGGGGGTCTCAGTCCTTTAGAGAGAACCCTCTCCACAATGAATGCCAAAGGAGAACTGGCTTCCCTGAAACTGGTAGTGAGGGTAGCCGCGACCCTCTGATCAGACGAAGGGATCGGAGCCGAAGTTGGAACGGCCGGACCCAAAGGGACACGGTATGCCCAGACCACAATGGAGCCGATGACACACTCATTCCCTCGGATCAGATGCCAACTCTCTGCTCCGAGAGCTTGGATCCAAAAGCTGATCCAACAGACTTAAGGGCATGGCCGGCATCGAGGCCGAAGGTACCATCGGCGCTGACCCCCTGCCTTCGGGGCTCCTCGGATCTATAGACTCTGAAATGCGATGGTGGATCGGAGAAGGAGCTATTGGGGTGAAAAACGGAGCCGAACTCCCGCACCTGGGGGGGCAGCAACACTCCGATCTGCAGTTGAGTTTGTAGAAACCTTCACATCATCCGATCCATGTCTGCTTCAGAGATGCTCTGAGTTGATCTCGAGGATGCCGCCGACGCGAAGATGACCTCGGGGGTGATCTAGCCTCCTCCTCCAGCTCCAGAGAAAAATGTGGTGAATGGAGCCGAAGAGAGGATGGCCTAGTAACTTTAACAGGAGACAAAATCACCTTAGCAAGAGGGGCCGTTGGATCCAACTCGGCCTGCCACTTGCAGCCCTTCTCTCTAGCTCTGTCTTTTTCCTTTTCTGTTTGTCTCTCTATCTCCCTGTGTTTGTCTTTCATTCTCTTTTTCTTGGCCTCTCTCTCTCCCTGTGGCAAGGTGGAAGGGTGAGTCTCGGACAGGGGAGGAGGGCCGGAAGGCTGGCGAAGAAGCTGTGGAAGAAGCAGAAGTTGATTCCATGGGTAGAAGACCCGCCAGAATCAACTTGTTCCTGTGATTCCACAGGGCTTGGGGGTTGAAGGCCGCACAGATTTTGAAGCCGGATGACAAATGGGGCATCCCCAAGCAAACTACACACTGAGTGTGACCGTCAGCTGGCGACAGCTTGAGGCCACACTCTGTGAGAAAGTCACTTTCTGACTTTCCAACATAGTAAACACACACACACACACACACACACACACACACACACACGCACTCACACTCTACGGGCGGGAAGGGGGGCCTACACTGACAGAAAGATAACAACTTTCTAGCTACAAAACGCAAATATCTAGCGAGGAGGGAAACCCGTAAAGAGAGCTAAACCAATATCTATCTATAGATATATCAAAGGGGAACACACAGACCAATAAATTTCGAAAAACCCTGAAAAACTTGCCTGGAGCTCAAAAATCCCGTGCTGGCAAAGCCGCGGCAAATGAGATCTGAGGATTGGAAGGAGGTTGCAGTATAGTAGGGGGGAGGAGCTTGGATCTTTTTGCTTGGTATGCTGCCGGCTCGGATCTGTGTCGGATCTGAAACCCACAGGTTGCTGATCAAATGAAATTAACTACTTCAGATAGATTATTTCTATAAGGAGTTATAGAGTTCTTTGACTCTGAAAATTAAAATTTCAGTGAGGTTTAAGTGATGGAGTGGTTATAAAGCTATTTAAGTGGAAGACAGTCTAACCAGAGGGTCGTAGTTTGAAGTGAATGATTGTCAGTAAGCAATGGATTGTCCTAAAATTCTGTAGTAGTTGTCCTGCTACTTTTGCATGAGACTCAGCACTGTTTCGAAAGCAGGGTCACTCTGTGTTCTAGTAATATGAAGACTGATGATTATTCACACACAGAGAGAGAGAGACAATTCTGCAAGCATATCTCAGGTGACATTTACGGACCGAGAGGTAGCAGCTGGGTTTTAATATCAAAATATGTGCAATTATATGTATAAAGGAAGGGAAATCATCAGAAGACTTGTAGTCTTTTTGGAGTAAACTTAAGCAGGACAGATATAGAATTTAGTAGTAGTAACTACCTGTAAACAGAATTATTATACAAGCTTGAAAGAGGCCTGATGAAGGTTGAACTGCTTGCTGAGTTGTACAGCACAGGGCATATGTTCCAGAAATGCTAAGATCATCCTTCCAGTGAACAATACACTGGGTATGCAAAATTTGAATACTGTCTACAGCTCTAGCAGCACTTCAGAGGAAGGGAAAATTAAACAGGTAGAGGGGTGTGCATTGATGTACCTAACCAGGTATATCCAACAACTGGAACATCCACAGAGATTCCTCACTAAAAGAATACAGGGCATAAGTAGCATGTCCAGTGCAGATGACCTCAAGGCCCTATCCCTGTATTCTGACTCCTACAGGCTGTTGAGGGGAGATCTATGCCTGGCATACAAGGCATGGTCAAAACTCCACTCTGGACCTCCTGCATATCCACAAAACAAACAGCACCAGAATTACCCATTCTCAAGACTTAAACCTTCCCTGTGATATAAATGGGACATGCTGGAGTGACAATTATTTATCCCAGAGATTATCCCTTCTCTGGAACAGGCTCACTATCCATGTGAAACAGAGCTCCTCCCTAACCCAATTCAAGTGCAACTTGGACGGGGAACAGGAAATTCATCCTTGGTTTGGCACCTATGTTTCGAATGGACATAGAAAGCCTGTAAATGGTTCATCTCCCCGGACCCTGCTTGTAAACGTTACACCTCCCAAGCCCCTGCTTACACTTATCAAGGGTACCAGAACTTGTCAGAGATTTGGGATGCATGGCTAAGCTTAAAAAGGCCTTTGTGGTCATTAGCCTAGTAAACATGGGGATTGTGGAAGCCATATATCCTAAGAGTCTGAGGTATTCTCTTGCTGTCATTGCAGTGACGTGGATGACAGGCAACAGGTATTCCTTTAGACTTTTCCACCTTTTGGGGTGGGAGAAATGCCACCCTAACATCTGTTCTGATTCGGCATCCCAGGAAGACCTGGTCCTGGGAGGGGATTAGGCTGGATTTGGGGAAGTTGATTGTGATACTGCAGAACAGAAATGACTGTCCGGAGATGGTTCTGGAGGGTAATGTAACTGTCTGCCGGGATCAAGACAACATCCAGATATGGGAAAATCTGTATCCCTAGGACTCTGCAATAGGCTACCACTGGAACCAGACACTTGGTGAATACCCTTGGAGCCATAAATAGTGCAAAGAGTAGAGCAGAGAATTGAAAATGTGAGGAACCCACAGAGGAGCATACATACTTCTGTATTTGGGCCTGATGGGGATATGCAGGTAAGCATCTTTGATGCCCAGGGTGGTGAGAAATGCCATAGACATTAACAGAGGAAAGAGCCTGAAGAGTCAGCCTGTGGAAAGTGGGTACTTGAAGAAATAGGTTGAGGTGTGACAGATCCAGAATGGGTCTCCATGGGCCATCCTTTCTCAGGACCAGGAAAAGTCTGGAGTAAAAGCCCTTTCCCTTTTCTGACACAGGGAATGAGTGGACAGTCCCTTGAGAGAGAGGGCTGCCCTAGATTGGTTGGAATAGGGGCAGCTTTTCCTTTGGTGGCTGAGGGATGCCACTTGAACACAGGAGGAATGATCCAAATCATGAAATAACTTTTTTCTAAGATAGACAGGACCCACTTGTCTGAGGGATGGTTTTCCAGAACTTGAGACAGGGAGAGTGTCTCTGGGAAAGGGGCATATGGCCTGGAGGGGTGGAGGAGGCAGGTAGTCACAGACTACCTGACTTGTCCTGAAAAGGAAGGTTTCTGGTTTGGTGTCTGGGCAGGTCTAGAAGGTGGCTGTTGCTTTCTGGAACTCTTTTTGCCCCTAGCACGAGGAGTAGGAGCAGAATATTTTCTAATAAATTGGGTGTTAGTAAAGTAATTTCTGTGAAATTTAGGAAATGGTGATACAAACAAATGGTTCAAGTCCTGTAGTTCTTTTCCCTTCAGTTGAAGGCCCTTGAAATGTTCTGCCACGTGGGTGCCAAACAAGGCAGTATTATCCACAGAGGCATTAAGATGTTTAGCCCTGATATCATCGGGAAGGGGTTGTAGCTTCAACTAACAGTACCTTCTGAGTACTGAGCCAGAGGCTGCTGATCTGGCAGAGACCTCTGCAGCATCAAAACTGCATTTGAGTGTCTTGTCACTTTTGAGGACAAGGAAATCAGACTGGAAATTTGTAACTTTGTGGCCGAATCAGGGAGGCCATCCAAAAGTTTAGAAGCCTGAGATAAAAGGGCCAGAGAGCACTTGGACATGTGTGTCTGGTAGCTGATGACCCTAAAAGCCAAAGCTGCTGAAGTGTACACCTTTTTGCTACTTCTCTTCATAGTTTTGCTGTCCTTGTCAGAAAGAAGGACTGAGGTAGAAGGTAGCATTCTGGAGGGTTTGTCTCCAGAAACAGAAATGGTACCAGGATCTGCAGAAGGACACAAAAAAATTTGCCCCTTCTGGGACCTTATAAAATCTGTCAGGTCTTCTAGGAGCAGGGGGTTGGGATTCTGGTCTTTTTGAAGCTGCAGCAAAGGCATCTAAAAAGGCTGGCAGGACTGGTGAAATTGCCAAAGGTGAAAGGGTATCCATTTGTAGGAGTTCATATAATCTCTTTTGCACTTCGGTCATTTCTGTGCAGTCCCATTTAAAAAATTCTCTCATCCAAGACTATTTCTCCAAAGGTCAGGTCCTCCCCCAGGGAGTCTCCCTCAGCAGAGTCTTCCTCTGGGGAACCATAACCTAGAAGGGAAAGCATCTGAGAAGTATAAGACACAGAATCGTCAGAAGAGGAATCTGAAGAGTCCTCAGCCTCTAATGTAGGAGGTTCAGCAGTCTGCCCTAGGGCTGATTACAGGAGAGGCAGCTGTAGGAGAAGTCACCAAGGAAGGCCTAAAGGCCATAAAGGCATTAAACAAGCCTTGAGGGAAGGCTTGCCAATCGGACATGCTCTCAGGAGGGGATATGACATGCTTAGTTTTCTGTTCCTTTTTAAAAAAGGAGACAGACCTAGAGTGCGTAAGAGCCTTAGGTGGACCATGTCTCAGAAGCCTCAATAGCAGAGGAAGGACCAGTCTGGATATACACAGCAAGCTGAGGTTCCCCCTTGTTGTTGGCACCCGTATGCATAACCTCCATGGACGTGCTTTCCAAATTTGGTTGTGTGGCCTCCGGAACAGTATCAGCTATATCATAGTCAGCAGGTTCCATAGTTCTCTAGGCAGACCTTGGCCACAGGCAGGGGGGAACGTAAGGTGGAAGAGGTGCAGCAGTAGTCTCAGACCTTTAAACTTTGGCCTTCTTTTTCGGTGGCTCAGTGGTATGACCGGATGCCCCTTCCATCGCAAGAGCCAGACATTTGAGTTGGTTCTCCAGATAGATGTTAAGGTCATGCAAATGGCTGTGAAGTATCTCTGGGACGAAAACTTGACAAATGGCACAGGCGTTATGGTCGTGATTGGGCCCTAGGCAAAACAGACACAGGTCATGGCCATCCATATGAGGGTTTTGACATCTTCACTTACACTTTCCCTTTCTGGATGACATGAACCTGGGCAGTTATGCTGTGACCAAGAAAATAAGAAAAAAGGCCCCAACGGGGTACTTAACTTTAATCGCAGGATCCTACGGCAGAGACAGCAGGATGAGCTGATGTTCGACTG